>NW_010399275.1:39946-77522 GCF_000710305.1 Buceros rhinoceros silvestris | reverse complement strand
GACTACTTGGCTAAAAATGGATTAAAGCAGGCAGTTCCAGGTGTCGAAGAAATGATATTTTGAAATCTGTAGGTTTCACAAGGACTTTCTATAGCTTTCACAGAGGTCATTTGAAGACAGAAGTGTAAAAAACCCATTTGAGACATCATTAAAATATGAGAGACATATCCAACAGAGTGGGAAGGAGAGCTCTGGTGGAGGCCCAAGACTAGAAGTAAAATTATAATAATTTTAAATATCTTTGAAGGAACTAAAAAAACAGCAGGGAAGGCAGTGTGGGGAGAATCACTTTGAAATTTATAATCTATATATATTCTATAATTCTATAATCTATAGTAGAAAATATTTTTGAAATATTTTAAGCTTTCAGGTAGAATCAAAAAACATCCTATCCTGAAATAAAAATAATATATTTACAATTATTTGATCACAAGAACTTGGTTAAAATAAACTTTTTTTTATTACTTTTATACTAAGGAAATCTACAATAACATACATTCTGCAAAGTCCGATACAAAGATCACTGAGATTGACTTTTTTACTGACCCCATTGTTCTTGGAGTAGATCCAGGAGTGCATCATAGGCGAGCTTTTGCACTACTCTGTGAAAGTGTTTGTATTGTACTAGCTCCCAGAGAATTGTTGAAATCAATATACTAACAGTCAGAGACATAGGAGACAAAGTGGTAAGAGCTGTGGTTAGAAGAGCAGATGAATAATTTTTTTTTCCAGTCATTGCTTAAATGATTGTGAATTGCATAGTATCAGTGATCTGATATTTTCAAATTCTATAAAGATTAATAACTAGTGTGAAAATATGTCCTTAATGATTGCCATAAATAAATAATGACAATTGTTCAGTGTGATTCTAAAAATACCTTCCGTAAATCAGGTAGTTTTAAAGTTCATATGATAATTTCTCTTTTTTCTTTTAAGAAATTAGAAAACATTGATATGGAAAGCCTTTTGCAAGCCTTTTAAAATAAGTTTGGGGATTTTTTTTGTTTGTTTGTTTTGTTTTGTTAATTCCTATTACATGAAAGATACAACTGGAAGGTCCTTTTCCTCTCAGAATAGTACAGAAGCTAAAGAAGGTATTTCACGCCCTTTAGGATCGGAGGGAGCACAGCTGAGGATGTAGAATGTGTTGGAAATAAGTTGCCATGGGAAGGGGATTTAGATAAGTGTGAAAAGGAACAGTTTATTTTATTCTTGTTCTGCCTCTGTAAAAGTACTCTCTAAAAGTTCAGCAGCTTTCAAAACAATTCTGTCATGTTTTTCCCTTGAATGCTGCATCTGCACGTTGTAGTGAAAAACAAAACAAAACACCCAAAGCCCATATTTTCCTAGTGGAAATTGAGGTTTGATTAAATGTGTTTTTCTTGAAAATAGATGGGCTTACACTAAAAGTTTTAACTAAAAAATTGAAGAATTGAAAAAATTGCTCATAGGAATCTCATATCATTCACTGAAAATCTATATTTCCATTTAGAAATACTTCTGTCATAGAAGGTATAGTGTGATTTCCTGCTATCACCACTTTCTCCTTCTGGTCGCAGACTTCAATGATTCACTAAAGATAGAAGTCCCAGGAGATGGAGGCAATAGACCATTGCAGGAAGACGAATTCCAGGCAGGGAATCTGTCATATGGAGGATAATAATAACAGAAAGCATGTGAACTACTTTTACTATCAGACCAGGGTAAAAGTTGTCACAGCTTTTCCATATAAAAATGGTTTTGTTTTTTTTTTTCAAATTTCCAAATATTTTCATCACTTGATTTTCCGATGAAATATAAACAGTTGTTATGAGAGGGGAAAAAAGCTGTCATCCATATCTACTTAAACAAAATGTTTATGAATGTTTCATCCATACAGGAATGAAGGAAGCCCAAATATTTAGCAGCTATTCTGAGCCTGCTCTAATGATACTTTTCAGAAATCATGAGAATATTTTTTAGATAGTATGTCATTGTCATCCAAGTTGGAATCTAGGCATTACAAAGCAAAATGTAGCAACACCGTTTCTGTAGGTAGCTGAGAGCTGATTTTTCTATTTTAATTAGTTCTTCATATTGAAAGCCATGAGATTTGAAAGTCAGAAGTGCAATGTTTAACTTGCCAGCCTGTACAACAGCTCTCAAAAATCAAAACTACAGCCAAAAAGCCAATGTGAAGAGTTTCTGAATGACCCTGTGAAGCCAGCATGTTTGCCTATTTATAACAACATTTTGAAATATGGGGCTAATTTTGAGTTTGCATAAAATGGAACGAATACATGGTAAAGCTGCATTACAGGTAGAGGCAGTCTGTGGAGATACTTTACCTGAGGAGCTACCTCTGAGCCTGGTAAAGGCCTGATAAAAAACAGGTCATGGCAAATTTGTTAGTGGGGAAGGACTGTCAAGATACAAAAGCCTGGACTCCAATCATGAAATAGGAGTGTCATGGTCCAACCTCCTCTGCTTTAATGGGGTTTACGCTGAGTTTCTACCACATTAAATATCACTTCAGCACTTCAGTTATAAACCAAATATCTGTTTTATTTGTTGACCCCCAGAAAAGAAGACAATAATGATGAGGAACAGCTCCCAGCAACAGAAGAGGCTTATAATTTAAAATTGATGGAACAGATCGTTAACTGTATGTCTGCAAGGCTTAAACAGCAAACAGGCAGAAAAGGGCAGATATGTCTGTATCTGCTTTGCTTTTTTTACATGTCTGCAAACTATGTAATCTGCATGTTATCAAGACTATTGTTAGAAGAGCAGGAAAACAAATAACATATTTCTAATATTGCTTAAACTGATGCCATCCAGAAACTTCCTTGTCACAGACAGCTCCCGGGGTTTCTGCAAGTGCTATCAGGAGACTATGACACATCCAATAAAACGAAAAGTTGTACTGATAACTTCCATCTAGTCTGATAGTACTACCCTGGTGCCCTCAGAGTGGATTTACATTATTTTCTTTCTTGTTTCCTTGTTAGATTTTGCATTTGAAATTTTAATCTTCTTCACGAGCTTCTTAGTAGTGGCAGTAGCACTAGAAGTAGTGTGGTGATTCCTAGAGGTCAAAGCCAGATTCTCTACTAATACACAAGGAAGAGATTGTCTGTGTCTTGAAAGCTCAGAGCTTTTATTCACAGTGGCGCAAAACATATAATATATTTCATTTTATTATAACCACACCAGGCTGAATGCAACCAGGATGCAAACCAACAGCAATAATGATGTACACTATTGATTTCAACGTACACTAGCAAACTAGGCACGTACCCAGGATCCTTGCTATGCTTCTAGAGATTTCTCTAAAGACTGTGCCATCATGCCTGTATTAAAGTTACCTGAAGTCAGCCTTCCTGTCCACAGATAGATAAATCAAACGGATATGGAGAATACAAGAATAAGTATTAACTCATCAGTATGATGAAAGTGACCATAGAAAACCTGTTAACTAGATTTTCTCATTTTGGTGGACATCTTGGCAGAAGAGTATCTCAGGGAGGGACCTAGGAATGGTAATAAAGCAGTGTGATTGTATGCAGCTGGATTTGTTATTCAGACAAATTCTTTTCTTTTTTTTTTTTTGACTGTGAATCTCTGTGAGAGCCCTGTATACAAAATTATGAGTAAAAAAGAAAGTTTTTTTTTCCAAAAAGCTTAAATAATTGAGTACAGGAAAACTAATCTGTTTAACAGTGAAGTTTCAAATTATATCTAAAACGAAATAAATTTTTCTGCCTATTAATGACATAGAGTCAGTCCTGTCAGTGTGACATTCACTCTTGCATGGAGAACCAGAAGAAAACATACCCAATGCTTTAAAATCTAATTCTTAGCATACAATGCAACTAAATGTACATTTCATTGCCAGAAGACAGATTACATGATTCACTGGCCGTCATCTTTTCTGAGAAGTACAAATATAAGTCTGATCTCATCAGCCATGTCTCTGAATCAAACATTTTGCTACAGCCTCTGATTTATTTCTTCTCTATATTCTGTTTTTTCTGAAATATATTTATGTAGTTTTCTTCTACATTTTAACTGGTCTGGGTATAAAGAAATTCCATCTCAAAATGCTTATAAATTTAGACTGTCCTGTAGCAATAATCCATTGAAAGAATTACTCTTTCCATATCATGATACTTTGTTCTCATAGGACTGATGTTTATGTGTTTTTTCCCCTAGAAACTGCAGAGCAGCATATTGGAGATTTACCACATCTTCCATATGCACTAAAAAAGAAAATTTAGAGCATGAAGTTGGGCCTATCTTTTATTCATAGCAGGTGTTTGCCTCACTAGCACTTTTAAATTTAGTCCCTCCTGACTATGAGAACAAAACGTTTCAAATTAGCCTGGTTCTGGCTCTGAATGTACTGTTTACATCTGAGAAGGGAGATAAAACCAAGGGGTTTTATGACTAAAATAAAATGAATTGCTTTAAAAGGTTTCAGGACGATATCTTCTAAGACAATACTTGTATGTCAACGGTACAATGATAGGCAAATTATTGAGCACAGAAAGACGTATTTCTTATCCCACTAAAACATTCAAGACTTCAAAAACATTCCCATTTTTCATCCAGAAGAAAAGAAAAGAAAAGAAAAGAAAAGAAAAGAGAAGAAAAGAAAAGAGAAGAAAAGAAAAGAAAAAAGAAAAGAAAAAAGAAGAAAAGAGGATTTTTACCTCCAAGTTTTCCACAAAGTAGTAGATACAAACTCTACCTAAATGGTCAAACCTCTATGGTGATGGCTTTCTGCATCCCTCGTAATTGCTTTTATCATTAGAATAGTTGGTTTTCAGGGCTTGGTTTTTTTTTCTCTCTTCTACAGCTTTAAACATTTCCATCCTATGCTCCCTTCCCCCAAACATGATGGATTCAGTTTTTGATCAGTCACTGCTTTATCACCAGAAAACAGACTCACAGAATCATTTTGCTTAGGTTGGAAGAGACAATTAAGATCATCAAGTCCAGCTGTTAACCCAGCACTGCCAGGTCAGCTCTAAGCCACATCCTTAAACACGTCATATCTTTTAAAGACCTCCAGGGATGGTGACTCCACCACTTCCCCAGGCAGCCTGTTCCAATGCTTCACAAGCTTTTCTGTAAAGACATTTTTCCTAATATCCAGCCTAAAACCTCCCCTGGCACAACTTAAGCCCATTCCTCTTGTCCTATTGCTTGTTACTTGGGAGAAGAGACTGACCCTCACCTTGCTCCAACCTCCTCTCAAGTAGTTGTAGAGAGCAATAAGGTCTCCTCTCAGCCTCCTTTTCTCCAGGCTAAACAACCCCAATTCCCTCAGCTACTCCTTACAGGACTTGTTCTCTAGACTCTTCACCAGCTTTGTTGCCCTTCTCTGGACACGCTCCAGCCCCTCAATTTCATTCTTGCAGTGAGGGGCCCAAAACTGGACACAGTACTCAAGGTGTGGCCTCACCAGTGCCAAGTACAGGAAGACAATCACTTCCCCTCTCCTGCTGGCCACACTATTGCTGATACAAGCCAGGATGCCATTGGCCTTCTTGGCCACCTGGGCACAGTGCTGGCTCACATTCAGCTGGCTGTTGACCAACACCCCCAGGTCCCTTTCTGCTGTGCAACTTTCCAGCCCCTTGTCCCCAAGCCTATAATGCTGCAGGGGGTTGTTGTAGCCCAAGTGCAGGACCCAGCACTTGGTCATGTTGAACCTAGCACCATTGGCCTCGGTCCATTGATCCAGCCTGTGCAGATCCCTCTGTAGATCCTTCCAAACTTCAAGCATATCGACACTCCCATCTAACATGGTACCATCTGCAAATGTACTGAGGGTGCACTCAATCCCCTTGTCCACGTTATTGATAAAGATATCAAAGAGAAGAGGCCCCAACACTGAGCCCTGGGGAACACCAATTGTGACTGGCCACCAAATGGATTTAACTCCATTCACTACCATTCTTTGGGCCTGGCCATCCAGCCAGTATTTTATCCAGCAAAGAGTAAGCCCATGCAAGCCATAAGCAGACAGTTTCTCCAGGAGAACGCTGTAGATGGGTAGACAACGTCCACAGCCCCTCCCTCATCCACTAAGCATGTCACCTTATCATAGAATGAGATCAGATTAGTTAAGCAGGACCTGCCTTTCCTAAACCCATGGTGGTTGTCCTGTACATGTCGTGTGACAGCACTGAAGATGATCTGCTCCATAACCTTTCCTGTCACTGAGATCAGACTGACAAGCTTGTGGTTTCCTGGGTCCTTCTTCCAGCCCTTCTTGTAGACAAGCATCATCATTCTTGCTAACCTCCAGTCTACTGGGACCTCCCAGGTTAGCCAGGACTGCAGATAACTGATGGAAAGTGGCTTGATGAGCAGTTTCACCCGTTCCCTCAGTACCCTTGGGAACAGAAAACACTGAAAGAAAAATCCTGAGTGCATTGTAAAGCAAGCAGGTCTGGAATGTGGGTCTGCACCCTGGCTGTAGGGCATCCTACTTGGGCAGGAGTTAGACTGCTCCCTGGTTTGACTATAACCCATACCAGTTAGCACTGTTTCAGTCTCGCATTTTTTTCCTGGCAACACTGGACAACAGTGATTTAGTTGGGGAGTCTGCTGCTGAGAGAGCTCACATGGGGGATGCAATCATTAAAGCTTAAAGTCTTAGTGAAAATGGTTGGGGGAAAATGTTGTAAAGAAATATCCTGTAAAAGCAGGACAGTTTTCTATGTGGATGTATACGTCTACAGAGGTGAATTTAGGTCACAGTCTGTCATACCTTTTTCACAACACACAGGCTTATCTTTTTGAGTGCCTGTCTAATTAAAAAAAGGTAACCAATTGTGTCACATTAAGTTTTGCTCATTTTCTTGATTATTTACCTATCTGTTAACAGCATCTGCTCTGGGGAAAAGAGGTCTACTGATGTTCTTACCCAGATGTCAAGGGTTAGAGCTGGCTGGGCTACTAGACAAATGACAGATGCTCTCTATTACCCACCCCACCCTTCCACCCCCTTCCCAAAGAGGGGAAAGAGAAAAGGAGCAAGGGAGAGACACTTATGGATCAGAAAACTAAAACTGCTTTAATGAGAATAATAACAATAAAATGAAATCTATACAAATATATACAAAACCAGTACTGAACCCAACCCTCCTGATGGCAACCATGTCACTGTCACCACTGATGCTGTGGGCAGGCACTGGGGAAGTCTCATACTGGACTCAGCAGCAGATGGGAACTGGATGCAGGAGCTGGATTCTGGAACTGGATTCAGGAATGCACAGACTGGGATTGAAGGCAGAATGGACAGAGTCCATTAGAGTACACTAAAGAGTAAGGTTGGGAAACGGTCAAAGAGAGTTAAATTAATAACGAAAATCTGCTGAAGGATGAGGACGAAACGGGTGTAATACAATATATAATCACTACTAATAGCTGCCAGGAATGGGTTAGATATGGGCTTTTCTTTCTTCCTCGGCACGTCCTCACTTCTTACTTCTTCCATCATCTTGTAAAGCAGGGCAGTCACGCTCCTACAAATCAGGAGAAATGTTTCAGTTAGAACTCAGAAGGGCAAAAGCTCAACAGCTGCTCTGTAGGCTGGAAAGGTGTCTGTAAAATACAAGTTGAGATGTGGGCTAAACGATTTCATTTTTCCTTGGTTCTTTGGAATTTTTTTTTTCAGTGTTTTAAAGGAGTTTATAGTCTTGTTTAGAGCCATTTTCCAAACAGTGTAGAACTGGAATATAATAGTACTATGATACTGTTCTATACTATAAACTATAGCATATAGTACAGTAGCTTTGAAATCAGCGTATTCAGTACTCAATTTAAATTTTCACTGATTCTTATACTTTCTATGATTTGTGGGAAGTTAATATGATCTAGATTCCATGCTGAATTTGTCTTGAAAGCTGGTTTTATACTAGAACACTAAGTTCTCCCACAAGGAAATAGAATATCTCCTGCTATTCATATAAATTGCTGACTAATGCATGTTGTAACATACACTGGATTCATGGTCCCTCACTACAGTAAAAAATATGATGACTCCTCCTCAGAGAGAGAGGGATGTGAGATGTTATCACATCAGCACAGAACATAGGAAAAGCTCTTGCTTCTGTAACACAGCAGTGATTTAAAAACCCAGCATTTTTAGCATCCTGCACAGCTCAAAAATATCTTCTAAATGGATTTATCTGGATTTCCATTTGCACTGAATTTACTTTTCAGATAGATATAATGTTCTTATTTTAAATTCTAATGCAAGGCATCAAAACAATGACTAAAATTATAATATAGGGTACAAAATTTCAAAAACATATATATGGATAGAAAAAAAGATTTTTTTATATTAAGCAGTAATACCGATATATACAAAATTAGATAATAATGCTCTACAAAAATGAAGACTGAGCCTTTCAGCCAAGCCAAAAGGTTTAGCCTTGGGAGAGTTGCTTATGATAAATGGCTTAACAGAAGGAAGGCTAGCAGAATGGAGCACATGATCAGATTAGACAACACTAGACTTAGTCATGTTTGAAAAACCTTTGGAGTACATGTGCTTTCTTCTCCTTTTTGGGAGTTTGAAGGAAATCAGAGTTTAACACTATAATTACAGCATGTAACTATTTTGTTTCCAAATGTAATTATTAAACCCCCAAACTGATTTTCATATGTCTACAACTTCAGGCATTCTGAGTTCAGAGGTTGCAGTTACCTTTAAGTCTAATTAAAACATAATGACTCCTTGTATTTTATTATACAGTAACTTTAGAAATACTTTTGCTCTCAAAATGAATTTGTTGATAACTTTATAGAGCTGTTTTTAATGGTCAACTCTTATGTACAAGAATAAAGATAAGCCATGCTTCTAAAAGGAATACAAATGTGGCTTCCTTTGAATTACGCAAATAAATAATATTCCCTAAGTTTAATAGTTTTCCAAGCATGAAAATAGTACAGATTATTCATGTTTATATCAGACTTATTTTCTCACATCCTGACAGAACAGACTAAGAAACTGAACAATGATTTACTGTGAATAAATTTAACCTCAGAAGATTTAGTATCAGACTAAGCTTCAATTATATGTGAATGATTAAAAAAGAGTGATTCAGAATACAGTTTATTCTTAAACAAAATAAAATAAAAGATTGTAATTTAGATACATAGCAGATTGTCTTCACGTCTGAAAAAGAGATGTGGCAACAATTATTTCTTGGAAGATGATAGTTGATATCAGATCTAGTTAGGAATTAACATTCTGAATGCACTCTATACTGAATATGTGAAATTATAAGTAATATATTTGGTAAATAGTACTGTACCAGCTTAACTCAGTCAGTGTATTGATTGTTTATTGGCTTGCATAAATGTGATTTTGATGCATATATTAGTAGCCTTCAGTTTTTATATCCACTAAAACAAGACTTTAAGAAAGACAATTTTTTTAATTAGACCAACTGATGCAGTTGGGAAAAGAAGCAATATTTTGGGGGTTGAAATGGAAAAATTTTTTAAAAAGTCCTTAAATCGATGAAATATTTTCTCTTGTTTCGAAAAGGCGAGCTGAAATCAGAAGGCCTTCATGTCTATCACGACTTTCTGCAACACATGTTTTGTTGGAGGTAAGCATGTAGTTCCGTGAGCTTTATTCACAGGGTAGTGCAATGTTCATAATGTTACATGTTTCCCTACCATATGTTTTCAAAAGCAAAGGCACTTCTTCTGATATGGTATGATTCTGATTCACCTCTCAGGCTTCCTTTACTGTAAACAATATAATATTATTACTTAGAAAAGGGGAAAATCAGAGGTTATTAGCTTTTGATATAAAAAACAAAACTCCTGATAGCTTCACAGCAGCTCGAATGCATTTAATCTCTGGTTTTAATCTCCTTCCTGCATATTCAGCCAGTTGAGAGAACAGATTTGGATGAAAGCTAGTTCACTAAATTTAGAAAAAAGTCCTTTTCAAACTAAAAAAATCCTTTCTCACACTATGGTGAATATAATCTGTTCACACGGAGGGGTCTAGAGATTGCCAGAGCTACTTTCACGTGAAGAATGAAGGTGTTCATCTTGGAAGTTATGGAATGATGGGATGAAGCTCACCGTCTCCCCTAGAACAGTATGCCAAGTCACTGCCATAACGAGCCTTGAAATAGCCATGTATGCTAATGGCCATTCATCAGCTCACAGACTCACTCACTGCTCTATCAGCAAAACATTGTGGGAACAGTGGTAATTGTGTAAAAAACAGGTTAGATATTTAAGCAAAACAGAATGAACATAATTTTAAAAATTATTTATTTTTTTTTTTATTAAAAAAGCCCAAAGACTGAGGCTTGTTTTGGGAAATATTAGTTGTAACATTCTCCTTAATGTCAAAAATGGTGGTTTCCTTCCAGCATCGATTTTCCAGGGCAGATCTCTCATTTGCTTTGTCTGGAGGCCTTTCTTCCCCTAGCTCAATGAATAGAATACGGAAAACAGAACAAATTCTTACCTTTGCTTACATGTCTTCACATAACTTGTCTTCTGACAAATAGGTTGCCAAAATGTCTAAACTTCTTCCGTGATTTATTGAAGTGAGTAAAGTCTACTTCAAAATCAAAGACAATTTACTCTGTAGTCTTCTGTGAGAAGAGTTGCATTTACTCACAGGAGCTTGTAAAACTTATGAATTCTGATTTGAGTCCAGTCTTAAATGCATATCTTCTGAGATTGAGTCTGTTTTTTCTCATTCAAAATCTGTCAGTCTTTTGTGTCTGTAGGATTTAGTTTTAACCAGAGGCAAAATAGATAAAAAAGAAAAGGGGTAACAAAATAAGCCTTGTAAAGTATATCTTGAAAGAGGGAGCATAGTGAAGATCTCTTCTGCAGTGCGAAATATTAATGTCAAAATGGCAGCTAAAGAAATAGTCCTGCAGCAAGCCAGACCTCATAAAAACATGAAGGCTCAGAGGCATTTGTAGGAATTCCTACAGAGGACAACAATGCATACACATTTAGATGACAGTTGCGTAAACTACGACTACTTATTTTTATCCAAATCAAAAATAAGGGCATTGGTGTTATATTTACTGAAGGGATACCACAGCAGCATGTATTGGTCACAATATCTGGAACGTCCTCAGGTTTATGTATAAAGAATTTGAATAATCTCGTTACCAGCATCAGTCTAGTTATATACCACTGAAGTGATGGTCATTCTGCTAAAATACAAACAGAACCATTAAGAAACAGATCAAGCTCAAAGTATGCTTAATGGATCTAATTTCTTCCATTTCATTTACATATCCAGTTCCTTTTGACTGTCTTACTGAATTCCACTGTTTTTCATTTACCATTTGCAACTGGACCAGTTGTCCTTCATTTCTGGTGGTGTCTTTCATCTCACAGGTGTGTAGGATAAACGCTACACTCTCCATTTGGCATTCGCCACTGTGCTGTGTCCCTTGCAGTCCCATATTAACATTCCGTAGCCTTTTTGTTTCTCCTTAAATTGTGACTAAAAAAGAAACATCATTGGGGTTTGTCTTCATTTACTATTGTCTGCTGATTAAGGGGAGTATAATGGCTTTTTCATTGAGTAACAATCTGTGCAGAATTTATCCTGACAAGGGGAATGACAGTTTTTCTCTGACACTAATAAACTGCTGTTGGCTGTGATAGATGATGACTCTTAAGGGTAATGGATAATAGACTGTAACACCAATTTTTGGGGTATATTTAGCTGTTTTATTTGAGTTTACATGTACTAAACACAAGCATTTTAAACTACAGACTTTCTGTGAGCTTTAAATACTGAATATTTTAAGAGTAACAGAAATCAAAACGTAGGGTCTGATAGTCTTCTCAATGAAAAGAAAAAATGCACCATCCAGGTAGGCATGGAAATCCAGGGATGAGCTGAATCCACAGCTCATGTCTTGTAGAATGCTGTTAGCTAAGGGAGATTCTTTGATTTTTAATGTCATCTGAGACTGTCAGCAGAAGGCAAAGCAGCAGGCAGCTTCACACACAGCTCTATATAACTATACATCGTTTTGCTCCTTCTTTCTGCATCTATGATTTTGTATCAGGTAACATGTAGGCTCCAGGTCAAAGGACATTTTTCAGGAATTCATGTAGAGGCCTGCCCCTGTATGAACGTTACAACTGGTGGATGCTATTCTGACGACACTCGTGTTCTTGCTGTAGTGATGTAGTTTACTGGTATCACCTGTAAGTACTTTCCTTACTTCTTTATTGGAATACAGAGCCGGTGCTACACTGAAAATCTTGGGGTTTGGGAAAAGAGAAAACACACCTTATTTACAAAGTGAAGAGTTTATTCTTAGTATAATTAAAACGTTAACAGTGTAGTTCAAGAATCAATGCTAATCCAGGAGTAACTGTTGCAGAAAGAGAAAGAATACATCTATACAGAAGTTCCAGTAATTGTGATAATTCAGTTAAACTTGTTATACATGCACTTCTCATTTTCTATCTCTTTTCCTGATTTTCTGCTCACTCTATCTCTGCTCCTCAGAGTCGTAAACTTCCTGGTTTCATCTTGGTGTTGCCCATTGGGGTGTTGCAGGAAGCTGTCAGCACCTGGTGTCCTTTGCTGGGAGCATTAGGATGCCCATGTTGATGGTTTCTTCTTCCTCGCTCTGGGGTCCATTCAGGGTCATTTTTGCATGTTTCCTACCACAGGTTTACACCATGATCTTTCTTGCCTGGTCTCCAGCTCTCTGTCTTACCTGAATTTATTATGCATGTTGCCTGTCTCACTTGTTAGATGTGACTTCTTTTTTTCTCTTTGTAACCCATAACAGCTCTGTCAAAATCCAGTCCTGTGTTTCTGTAACTGACCATTGGTGATTTGTTTATAGCCATAAGGTATCCAGTGCCAGCTTTTGTTCCATCTCTTACCATCCCATTCCTGCACTCCCCACGTGCTGCATCCTGTCTCCACTTCTCAAGGACTCTGCTGTTGTATCAGGCCTGTATTTCTCTGCACTGCAGGATGAAAGCCCCAGTCTGCAGAAGACCTGAGAAAACCGCCTTCATCCATCATGACTGACACACTGCTAAGATGTAGCTTTGCAGTCAAATATTCACTTTGGAACAACCTGAGACTGTGCTAATCCGTGGTGACAAGAGTGGTAACAGTAGGTCCCCACAACTTGTATGTCCCCAGGTGTTTCTTCTGTTAGAGGAAAAAGATAGGAAGGAGGGGGACTCTGACATCAGAAATCAGAACTGCAGACAGCAACCCCTACCTCCTCATT
This sequence comes from Buceros rhinoceros silvestris, assembly GCF_000710305.1. Lineage (NCBI taxonomy): Eukaryota > Metazoa > Chordata > Aves > Bucerotiformes > Bucerotidae > Buceros > Buceros rhinoceros. The sequence goes on along the minus strand of NW_010399275.1, from coordinate 64,251 downwards.
GCCAGCACACACTGATATCGTGGGCCAGGTGATGCCCACATTGGCACAGTGTGGAGCTGAGGACTGGGATAGATCAAATGGGAAGGAGACGGCTGTGAAACAACCAGGCACAGAAAGAGCAGAATGCCTTGAATCAAGGTTTTACTGTTTCCACACCCTGGAATTGAGTGGAAGATACTCCACGGAGATTAAAGGTCAGGGAGAGATCCTAAAGGCTCCCAGTTTTGCATGCCTTTATTCCTTGGAGAGGGCAGGAGAGATAAAAGAAGATAACATGCAGTGCTGAGATATGAAGAAGCTGAAAATCTTCTTTTCTGGAGAAATTCACAGTGCCAGTTATTGTGCACAGAGGGTATAATACACTGTAAGCTACTGACAGGCTTGCGGTTCTTGTCATGAAAACCTTGTATTTCACAGAACAAAAATCAGAGCACAGCAAGCACATAATATTCAGAGTATTTCAGCAAAGAAACACTTTGTTAAGATGTGTTAAAGGTGGTTAACTAGCAGTGACAGATTTCCAGGAAAAGCACCAGTTTCATGTTGAGGGGGTTTGTGAGATTAGGAAAAGGAAAACACCTTTTTCTTGTTTCCGGATCGTTCTATAGAAAGCAAAGCAGCTCTGAGAGTAGTGAGAAACTGATTTGCACCACCAGGTATAGCAGCAAAAATAAAGACAGGGTGTAGCTGACTCTTTTGGAAGGAGTTGCTGGAAATTCCAGTTTATTGTTTGCCCTTCCCTTTCACTCTTATTTTCTCTGCCTTCTTTCCACCCTTGTTCCCAAAGGATCTTTCTGTCAGCAACATTTACCTTGGCAACATTTACCTTGAATCACTTAATGGTGGGAGCTGAGCATTATGAAAGATTCAGACCAGGACAGGGGTTTTTAAAGTTTAATTTGTAGTCAGGAAGTTTAAGTAAGAAAAAGAGTGCTCATCAGCCCAAAGCAGGGACTTCAATGTTTTCCATCAGAATTTTGTTTCATAAGACACGCTGACTTCTTAGGACTTGTCCAGAGTAGAAGAGGAATAAAAAAAACCCAAAACCAAAACCTAAATAATTTCCCACTAAGCCAGGAATCCAGTTCTCTACTATTTCTCCCTTAGATTCAGGATCTGTCATGACTGGTGGGCCAACTGCTTGCTGCAGTCACCAACATGGGCAGTAGCTGGGATGGTTGTTGGGAAGCCTGAGGGACACTGACTAGGGCAGCCTGTGCCAGGTGTGGTGGTATTGGCCAAGGAGGTAAGAACTTAGCAGAAAACCAAGGCAGATTTATCAGAAGCATCATAGTCACAGAAATGAATGCTGACAGATCAGCATTTTCTGGAGGGAAAACAGAACATCATGAAGGTTTTACGCTCCTTTGTAATGATAAATACCTTTGTGGCAGTCCTTGGCATGGCATGTCAGAAATGCAATCTTTCTTTGAAATGCTTGTGTCCATTTGCATTTACTGTTATGTTCGTTAGCAGAGTTCAGCTGTCATCCAGTGTAACAAGAATAGTAGTATTCAAATTTAAAATTTTCTTAACTTCAATTTTAAACAATCAGAACTTAGAAACTCTTCGCTAAATTATCTTTTGAATTTAAATCAATGTTTCTTAAAGGACAAAAAGTATCATGCCCTAGAAAATTACACTTTTTTTTTTTTTTTTTTTGGTGAACCAATTTGGGGATGAAAACATCAGTATAACATATTTTCTATATTACTTATCTTCATTGTTCCTAGTATTCCAGTCAACTTGACCCATTGTTGTGAAAGCCATTAGTAAAGATCACTGTGCTAATGCATGTTAAAAATAACTAGGAAAATAAAAACTTGCAGATGCAAGTTGAGCCTAGGTTTTAAGGAAGGAGTCACCGTCATCAACGTTACCTGCTAGGCTTTTCTTATTCAAGTGTTTAAATTCCTAACAAATTTTTTCCCTCTGTATTCAGAGGCAACTTCTTTTATACTCTCAGGTACACACAAAAGTGTGTAAAACTTTTAACTAAAGTTTTTTAAAAACTAAAAACTTTCCTCAAAAAGCAACTTCTTTTGTAGATGAGAATTATTTGTAATAATAGAGAAGCTTAAGGTTCCTTTGACCTTTTGAGCCTGTTCTGAGACGTGAATGTATAAACTTTTGGCATCCTATAGTTTACACATTCCACTTTACCAAGTTCTTTCTTTAAGGTGTTGGATTTTTTTCAGGAATTGAGTTAACCATTTAGGCAGTGTCATGTGTGCCAGTTAACAATTATAACTGATTATAAATCTCTGCTGTGTATACCATTTCCAGACCAAGTAAGAATCTCAAATGCTGACATAGAAATGGTCACTGAGACACAGGAGGATGTAGTGGAAAAGAGACCATTGCGAGCAGAGGCTTCATCAGCTTAAAATAAAAAGGAGCCAAGTCCTCTTTGCATCACTTTGCAGTGGGTGATTGTAATATGGCAAATGGCACTTCCAGAGACTTCAGCTGTTAAGATAATCCGGGAGCAAAAACCTGCTCTTTAACTACATAAGGATAGGGCAGAGATTCAATGTGACACATTCATACTCTGATTATGCCCGTACAGCAGTGCAGTGATCTCACTAAGACCTCTCAGGGTATGGCTTTTGAAGAGTGGTTATTGCTGACAGCTGGACAGTTGAAAAACTGCTTCTCAGGTCTCCTTACTGCTTCAACTACGCAGGTCAACTCTCCTGTGTCGCGACACGAAAAGGAGCTCGTAGCCGGAGCTGGAACAAAACGCTCGAACACCAATGTGGTGTGTAGCGTGACTCGTTTATTGTTTACATTACATCCCAATTTATAGACTCTTGTCCACTCGACTAACTACATGGTGATTGGATAGTGACTCTGTTACGCAGACAACATGCATCTCTTAAAGCACTATAATTGGTTAAGAGGGGTTAGACCCCACGTGGTGAATGTTGTGGTTAAAGCTACCAAAACAAGGCCAGTATAGATAATATTTCCCACACGATAACACTGCAGCTGGGTTCGTCTACTAAGTTTCGCAGAGAGAGAGTAGCATATTTTCATAGTTTCAATTTCTGCTAGAAAAATACACCAACACTCGTGGAATGGCTCCTCAAACACCACACTTTGGAGGGTGGTGTTTCAAAAGTTAAGCTGTTTAGCTTTAAAAATGGACTGTAAAATTCCACAGCAGAGGAACAGTTTCAGTAACAACAAACCCAGAGTAAGTCCTCCTTGCTCCTGTATGTGCTATTCTCATGTATCTTATGAACTACAGACTTGACATTTTGCACTGCTATTTTTATACATAGCATATTATATGGCTGACTTTCTTCTAATCCTCAGGAAGTGTATGAAGGGCTTTGGATCATGTACAGTATACAATAACATGAAAAACTGTGTTCATTAGGGGATTTGGCACACATTGGGGCTGCTTTGAAGTCTGGTTCTGTAACAAATCTTACATAAACTCTCTTGTTCAGATGTTGATTACTTATTAGTGGCCCTTTCCTTGCAATAGTGATGTGCAATATTCCAGTTTGGTTGATGACTTACCATAAAGAAGGTACTTAAACAACAACTACTATTAGCTGCATGTCACAGGGTTTTCAGACATAGAAGAAGAAAAAAAAAACAAAAACATTTTCAATGTTTCAACTTTTGATATAACTGTCAAAAGTTAAGAATGTAAAAAATAAACACTGTTAAGATAAAATAAAACTTAGTGATTTGTTGCCTCAGCTATTAAAATCTTTTTCCAAAAATCTACTCACAAGATATGTGTTGTCCACTGGGACAGACCTCCCAGGAAATTGATTGCCCTGCAAAGATGCGCCTAGCTGACCATCTCAGTGTAGTGAATTTATTCGATGTTTATGACTTACAAAGTTAGAGATAGTAGGAAAAAAATCTAAGGAAAAAATTAACTAAATCTAATCTGGCAGAAAATTCTAGTTCACTTTTTAACATGTCAGTTTGGAAGTATGTTTGTCTGATTGCTTGATGAACTACCCTATTTTATTTTCTTTTTCAGTGTTCCTAAATCTGTGTTAAGCAATTTGGCACATCTGCTTTAGAAATGAAAATGGATTGCTTTAAGACCCTGGAAGAAGTGCGCTCCTAAACCTACAACAGTCTGCCTGGCAGAATGACAGGGTTTGTGACACTGGGGCACACGGACTATTCCAGGAGTGACAGTTTCAGGATACTGAAGCATGAAGTTACTCACCTGAAAAACATGTCTGTGGGGAGGCTGAGCATCAGGCTCACCTAAGGTCAGAGCCTTTGAGTACTAGTGATCTAGGAAATGCTTCAAATTTGATTTCCAGGGAAAATGATGGGTTGTTGTTTTTTTTTTCCTTCCTTCATTTTCAGTGCTGCTGTTCTCAGCTGTTAAAGGTGTTCAGTGGATGGCAACAAGCTATGCCTTTAGAAAGAATGTAAAGGCACATCCTATATGGCGCTTCTGCTGTTCTTTTTCTTACCTGCTAAAATCAGACAACACCAAAAATAACACCTTCCATGACAGTAACCTTTGATCTCCTTACCCAGTGCTGCTTTTCAGGTAAAGAAAGTCTGCCAAAGGACAAAATAGCTACCGTTTCAGATAGCATGCCGTGCTTTCCAGGATTTGCTTACAAAGAAGTCATGCTGCTTGGATGAGGGGCTGACACACTCTTTGGGTAACACAGGTTGCAGAATGTTGTAGGTGACAAATCGAGGTGAAAAGCCTTGGTCCCTGGTTGAACTTCGTATTTTTGTATCATTTAAAAGCATTCCTTTGACTAACACACTTAAGAAGAAACATCTCTAAAAAGCAGTACGGACTGCTGTGAACTCTGCCGTGGGATGTTTACAATTTGTCCCCTGCACTGTAAGTAAATATAACAGCTTAGATTGAAGATAGAATTTAAAAAGCCACTAAATTTCAATTAAACCATCATAGACTGAAATACCAAAGCACAAGTCCTAAGTTATGAAAGCCCTCCTGACCACAAAAAATCCCCAGTGGATTGATTAAATATGGGATAGAGGAAAACAAGGACCTTTCTTTTGCATATCACCCAGCCTGATTTGCAGGCTGTCCAATACATGAATTCTCATGCCTCCAGCTTCCTTGTCAGGTCCTTGTCAGGATGCCTGTGGCTAAATGGTTCTGATTTGAGCCCACTTTTATGGGGGAAGAAACACCCACTCTCACAAATATTTGTGGTGTTTTGAGGTAACATTTTAATGCACTGAGCAGTTGTGTTTGCACCACATGAAGAAGGAAACTGAGTAACACTTTCCTCCTAAGTTACTACATAGTCAGCAGATTTCAGGCACCTAGACCTTTACTCATGCACAGGATGAGATTTTTTAATGTGTCTGTATAATATATTACTATCCCACGCTTCTTTACCTTTAGCTAGGAAGTTAGGAAAAAATCTCAAACACCTGGAATAGGTGACTTAAATAATCTTTCTAGTTTTTGTGCATGTTAAGTTAGGGGAAATGGCTTATTTTTAAACAAAAACAACAACAAAAAAGAATAAACCTGAGGTAAAACAAATGTGCCGCAAATATCCTGCAAGATTGTATCTGGGCAGATAGATAATTAGGTTGTATGAGACCTTATTTTTTTAACATCTGAAGTGTAGGTGGACTTAAGGAAATAAAGTATTAAAGATGAATTTTATATTTATTTTGTTGTCTGTTTCCTGTGACGCTAGCCATCTGTCCAAGCCCATGTGCTTGATAGGACATGTCATGGTATACCACCAGGATCTTGGGTACCACTGTCTTAGTCCACATCTCAAACTCTGAGTTTTGCATGTAATCCTGGTTTACTTTTATATTTTTCTTATGCCTGGGAGTGAGTTCAGGTCAAATATAAAGCATCAAGGAATGATATCCTTCAAGGAATGACACTCCCTTATACTTAAATTAAAGAAAGAGATAGTAACATGATGCCAAGCATCAGCTAAAAAAAGAAAGCATGTATAAAAAGCGGAAAGTGCTCCTCCACCAGGTTTCATGGGCAGTTCTGGAGACTGAGATGATGGCTACTGGTATAGTAGAGAATTTTTTGTATTATAACTGTTAGGTAGAGGCTTTACTGCACAAAACAGTATGGTCTGCGTGGCAGGATGTCTTAGCAAGTCTGTAAAAAAAAAGCCAGATCTATACACCGTGCAAACTAAAGACATTGAAGTTAGGTGTAAATAATTAATTTGAAGTAATAACATAGTTAGACCCACCTTGAGTTAGCTATATAATACATAGCATCTAGTGTGGATTCAATTCTATCAATCAGCTTAAAAGTGATTTGAAAATGAATCAGAAACAAAAGCTTTTGCAACTGCATTTATATTTCTGTAGCTTATTTTCAACATGCATCATTTTCAGAACGGGGATACTGCTGGATCTGAATGATCTCTAAATAGTGAGAAAGATGAGTATGTTGAGTATGCTGGAGAATGTTGAGAGAAGAGCAATAAAGCTGGTGAAGGGTCTAGAGAACAAGTCCTGCGAGGAACATCTGAGGGAACTGGCGTTGTTTACCCTGGAGGAGGCTGAGGGGATACCTTACTGCTCTCTACAATTATCTGAAAGGAGGCTGTAGTGGGGTGGGAATCAGCCTGTTCTCCCAAGTAACAGTAAATAGGACAAGAGGGAAAGCCCTCATGTTACACCTGGGGAGTTTTTAGGTTGGGTATTAGGAAAAATGTCTTCACTGAAAGGGTTGTAAAGCACTGGAACATGCTACTCAGGGAAGTGGTGGAGCCCCCGTCCCTGGAGGTATTTAAAAGACATGTAGATGTGTCACTTAGGGACATGGCTTAGAGCTGACCTGGCAGTGCTGGGTTAACAGCTGGACTTGATAATCTTAAAGGTCTCTTCCAAGCAAAATGATTCTGTGATTCTGTGAGAGCACTGAAGATCATCAGTTAGTGCCTGATTCTGCTGCACATGTTATATGACCTTGGGCAAGTGATGGAACTATGGATTCTACGAGCTTCTTTAAACATTTTCAAATGATTTTTTCAATGTTTCTGGTTCTATTATGTCCACTTCATTGATTCACTGTTTAACAAACTCAACTGAGGGTTCCCAGAAGAAAACAGTCCAGCTGTATATAACATCATCCAAGGCTTTTCACTAGATTTTTAGTAGTTGTTTTCTGGTTGAATTACACTTTTAAAAATTAGTATTGCATCTTAGTTTTAAACATTTGCTGTCAGGAATATGGACTGGGAGCTGTTGTAAATTTTCACAGTAATTACTCTGAAAGCTGTAAAAGTGCATCTTTATGGTAGCCTCAATTTGTCTAATCCAACTTCCAGTATGGATCGAATCTTGTTATAACTTTAGCGGCTGGATTGAAGTACGTGTTATCCATGTTTCACTCTCAGTATAAGTACTTAAGGGTAGTCTTTATCACTCTAGTTTTTGATAAACTAAATAGCTTCAACTTCCAGGACGCCATTACAAGGCAAGATTTTTGATTTCTCAGTTTCCAGGCTATTAACAACCCTCATAAATTGTGATCAGCATATGTGGTTGTGGTGACAAGTCACAGCTGTCAGTACAAAGGAAATGTAGCCGTGGAAGTCCTACTTGGGACTGTATATTGGTCTTACAGATATTCTGCCAGAGACAGTTCAGCAGTCACTCCTCCATCACTCCAGAGTCCTCTCCAGGAGCATTGCCAACAAGCAGAGCTCCTCCTGTTCTCTCAATAACATCTATTTTCCAGATGTTTAACTTCCACTGACAGAATAAAAAAGCCTGTTGTCTGCTTCCATTCAGCAGACAAAGCAATCCTTGTGATCAGCCCTGGGGAACTTAACCTCTCCCATTGTACTTCATCATCATGGCTTGGCTTCAGAAATGAAGATTTGGGAAGGGTTTTACCCACACTTACTGCAAGCGCGCTGGTGGCTGAAAAAGCCAATGCAGGAGTGCACCTTTCGTGCCTGCGCAGTGGATTTTTTTTTAGGTGAGGTGCATCATGTGCCGAACTGGCTCCAACCTTTACACCTGAGGTTCATCTGCCAGGACCTAGCGAGCTTGGACGGTGACAGCGAAGTCCTCAGGTCGTAGGTTTGGTTAGAGTATCCTTCTCTTAGATGATGGATGCCTTACAAGGCTAAATGAGCTCCATCTGCCCGGGTTTGGAGTCAGAGTTGTCCTTCTCCTAGGATGGCTGCCCGAAGGCTAGTGAGCCCATCCTGCCCGTGGACACACTTTGTCTGACTCTTCAGTTGAGACCTGTCTGGCTTGGGAGACCCTACTGGAGGCATATGTCACTTACTATTTTCCAAAAAATACGTGTGATCAGTTCACTTTAGTGATGATTTTGTTTTATTCTAAGATATTGAAAAAAACCTGCATGTTTCATAAAGCTAAGAACCAACTCCTGCAGATCCTTCTGCTGTCTCAGAAACTCATTGGCTCATTCTCTAATTATCTTTGAGAACTGTCATGGCTATTTTTAATGCATGCATTTGGTGCATCATGCTAATTTCAGATCATTTTAGTTCATAATCAAAATGTCAAGCAATATTGAGTCATGATCATTACCGAAGTGGAGGTATGCTACACCAGCATCCATTACCTTTATTAACTAAACTGGGATCATTAAAAGAGCAAACTACTTGGAGAAGAACTAATGGTTTTCCATAAATCATTAATCATTCCATTAATTGTTCATTAACAGAGTTTCAGCCATTCCCATATTTCCTGATGCTGGTCAGATTGGTCTATTTTTAATTACTTTGTTTGAGCAATGCTGTGAGTGCAACATTAACCTTTTTCAGACTTTAGGAACCTTCCTGATATTGCAAAAATTATTGAAAATCAGTATTCAGTAACTGGAGAACTCCTTAGTCAACTCTTAAAACTCATAAGTGGAAGCGTAAAATGTTTTTTTCAGTTGCTGTCTTATATTGTATTGAGTTACAGTTAGCATTTCTGGAAAAAATCTGGAAATGCAGAGATTTTAATTTATTTATATTTAAGTAAATTACTGGGAAAATTGCCTCCTTGCCACAGAGAGTGAACAAAACAGAAAGGAAATGGAAATGATTTTTCCTCTAGACAATAGAGGACAAGTAATGATGATTTCTTTTATATGAACACTATAAGTTATGTCAGTGGAACTCCCCTGTAAGTAAAGAAGTATGTAGTTGAAATATATTTAGAAGTTGTTGTGGATTAAAGTTAAAACTACAGTATGAATCTAATGATGAAATTGCAGCACCATGAAGAATTCACGGTGAGACAAAGACTGGGGTTCATGTAGCATGAATCCAGCTATACAAAATTTAGGCATCTATTCTAAACCAGCCATTTACCCCTTCTTTATAGTTACTGGGAAGGCATAAAATGATCTGGAGTATGATTCATCCCATAGATGCCGAACAGCTGAGTATGGCACAACTGTCTTTTGTGGGTGCCCATCTGTCCCCAGACAATCCAAGGAAGTTGGATTAAACTAGATGACTAACACTTATCTGGCTAAAGACAGGTGAGATGAATTCCATCCAACATGACTGATCCAAGGAGGTCTGTAGTGGAAAAAATCCTATACCACTCCTCCTGTCTTGTACAAAAATATAATCATTACACAATTACTTTAGAACTGAGATCAGAGTTTACTGAAATAGAATAAAAGTGTTGGTTTAAATACAATTTACATTTCAGACTTAGGGGGTTTTTAATTGACTTTTCATAGAAAGCAGCCTTTAGAGAAATGCCGAGTATTGTACAGCACTTCACTCTAATTGGAGCAAATCATCTTTCCCAGGTAAAACATGGATACATTAGTAATTGTTGTATGACTGATTGTGTGACTGTATGCCAGCAAAGCAGTACTCATTTGAAATTATGAACTGAATGTATCTGATACTTTCCTCACACAGAACACAAAAATTTCCAGTTTAGATTTAAGTCTGTGTGTACTCAGAGAGAGATTGCCCCTCAGAAACGCACACACACACACACCCCCTCCCCACCCTCCATCTTTGATAAGTGGAGTCTTGACTCTGTTTCTTCCTTGTTCTAAGGCAAAACTGAAAGAATAGTCCTGTTTCCCAGGCTGACTTGCTTTCTTCCTCCTCTCTTTCATCGAACCAAGCACATGGTCTAGCGCTCTGAAATGGAACAAAGGAACAAGGCTGTTCCCATTTCATACCCAATAAAGAGGAGACAGGAGGTGACGTGCTTGATTGACCATTACCTTCTCCATGCTGCTATCAACAATATAGAGCACCTGTGGAGAGGAGCTGAGTACACCTTTGTGCCTCTCACTTGTTGAAGGGATTCAGAATAAGGTCTGTTGGGAGTAAAAAGTAATGTTCGGTAATAAGGAGTGAGTTTCTCCTCAGCCAAGTGTTAGCAGTTGACAAACAAACAAACAAACAAACAAACAAAAAAAAAAACAAAAAAAAAAAGAGAGGGAGAGAAAGAAGGCCTTTTTGGCAGAGAATGAAGTGTGGATCTTTAAATACCTCAGTGTTATTACAAACTTTAGACCTTAGCAAGTGATTTACAATATTTCAAGAACACGGAAATGGTGACTGAGAACTTATGTGTGAAAACAGATGGTGCTTAACACCTCACTGGAAGGACCCATCAGATCCATTAGAAGACCAAGTCATCTAGATTAAAGGAAAAAGAGAGAATATGCTTGCACTAAAATGCTGACTACATAACTTAAAAAAAAAATTATGTTACCTGGAGAGCAGGTCACATTGTATATTAACTGCCTAGGGAAGACTGCAGAGCCAGTTAGTGACATGATGAACATGACAGTCACAGCAAACTAGAGAAGGTGTAAGTGGTGCAGCTGTCTGGAGAAAGCCTTGTTCTGGACTCAGCTGACTGCTGGATGCAGAGAATTTATCTGTTTGTGTAAAGGAAATTACACACAGATACAGATTGATAAACATACATAAACAGAGATACTTATCTCCTTTGACTGTGGTGACGTGCATGTGTAGATATCTCTGTGCAGGTATACATAAACACACCAACACGTATATACTTCAGCAAAGAAGGTAAGGACTGACCTGAGTTGTCCTGCAGGCATTTAGTACTGTTTTAAATGTTCTATTTCATCTCAGATGCTTACTTGAAAATAGCATATGTCTACAGTCAACTTACAACTCTTTGTATCTTCAGCTGGAAGCTGGCAGGCTACCTCCACAGTGCCTAAAATTGCAGAAGACACATATGTTTGCGTAGATGAAACCCACCCCACATATTGCAGTGAGGAATGTAGGCTGTCACCTACTGCTTTATGTATTCCCCTTGGGACATATGTCACGATGACCAAAAATCAGAAAATATAGCATTTTATCTGTTCCCAACAGTTCTACTTCATTCTTGAGATGAGGTTTTCTCTCACCAATTTCATCTGGTCGAAGTGTGCTGCAGTTCGATGCTTTCACTTATGAGTCACCCTGTTTCCAATGTGGTTTGCTCACTCAGTGAAGTTTGTGAGCAGACGTGGCACACGTAGTAAACCCAGCTGGCTTCATACACCAGCTTTGGCGTTTGAGTCTGTGAGTGAAAGAACATCAAGTCTGGATTTACTTTTACTTTGCACTTCTACTGTGGGAAGTTACTGACAAGTTCATAATTAAAAACCACTGAGAAAAACAGACCTGACACCCCCAGGAAAAAACCCACCTCCCTTATTAAAAATGCATATACACCTTAGTAAGGAAACACAGAAAATATCTCAAGGAACACTCAATAGTATGCTAATTATTTTTTTTAATTTATTCACATAATACAGTAAAGGCTGCTAAATAAATTAAAAGACTATTTCAGTGGAATCACTAGATTTACCCAAAGTATGTGTCCAGGCTTGCCTTTATGTGTAAGACAATATCAGTTTCTGAGTAAGGCATCAACATACAAGAAAATGAAGTCATCATCATCATCATCATGGCTTGGCTTTGAGGACAAAGATTTGGGAAAATGAAGTACAGAGAAATTAAAAGACTTGCCCAAATATAATCACAGGTTGTGTCCATACAAGTGAATTGAATACACCCTAAATATTTCCAGAAAAACCAGTATTTATTAGAATTGCTTCAGTCACAGATTGGACACTAGAGCTAGATGTATAACACAGGTTTATTTGACTCAAGGTTGTTCAGGATCCTAGTCTGGAGCTGTACATCATATTGCCGAACTCCTGAATTCGGTTTTGATCTAAGGCTAAACTCCATGGCTGTCCACTTCATTCAGCTCATGGACTATCTTCACAAAAGTCCCTTCATGGATGAGTAAGGCAGGTATCTTGCAAGTCCTCTCTAAGTCCTTTCAAAACACTTCTGCAGGCAGTTTTCAGATACTTTAAAGGAAATCAAGGATCATTATATAGGAACTGATTCTGGACCACGAAATCATCTTCCACCTGCACTCTCTCTGCTGAGTGACTACTAATGGCATGATGCTTCTTTTGGTTCTTGGTCATTCCAGGTGGACAGCCATTAAATAGACCTCCTGTAGCCACCAGAAAGGCATATTTGGACTAATGATAACATCGAAGAGCATTTTATGAAGATTTCCGGTCCTTTTATTAACTAAAGAGACTAGGTTAGTCGTCACAATGCTTTAAATTATTCAAACTTCATGTTTGTATATTAATTTTCTTAATTTGCAGTCTAAAACGGGGTCAGTGTTATGCTTGTATGTGAGAAGTGACAATGATTGATACATCTTGCTGAGAGTTGTGACTTTCCAACAATTCTCTTGTCTTTCCTTAATTTCCATAATTTACTTAACTGTAAGAAAAATCAAGTCTGTCCTGGTTGGCTGGACTCATGGTTTATTTTCTCCTTCTAAATTAGGGAATATGTTGACCTACTTCCCTGATTAGATAACCTAAATACTTTTCCTCTTGTCAAGGGTTAGAGCTTTTTACGATAACTAGGGAATCCCTTAGGTTTATTTGTCAATTAGTTAAACTAGGGATGTAGAGTCTTTTTTATATATATACTCTGTTGATGATAGTGTAGATATCTTCAGATAGTATTTTACATCTATATTACACGTAACATGCCAACTTCTGTTGTTGGGCTTCAGAGAAATACCTATAACTGTGTGATTATGGTATACATTACCGTGCGAAAACTGGGCTTTATTTCTCCTGCTTTAGTAACAGAGACCCACAGCTGGGCTAATCCTCTTATCAATATTCCATACTTGTGAGAAACAATGATTCATCTAACCTATTTTAAACATCTGCTTTAGGAAGAGATTAGTTACGCCCTGCAAGCACTTATTTTCCTCCACTGGCAACGTGACTATTACTTCGGAGATAGGCATATGCATGGTAGACATCAGCATTTTATCAGACTCCTGCTTCACATTATTTCCAAGCTGGAACTATAATGTGCATGTATGTTTTATAAGCCTGAGGTACCATAGTTTCCAAAGCAGGTTCTACTCTTTGTTGCCAAACTGGTGCTGAATTAGGGGCTTTGTCTTGTGGCTGTGCTAGCAAAGAAGAGCAAGAAAGTGAGTGACTGAAAATAATTACATTTGCCAGATTGTACGGGTGCCTGACAACTCCCTTGACTCTATTTTGCGGTCTTTTGTCTGCTCTGTTAAATAACTCTCTAAACTTGAATATTTCTCGAGTTCATATCCTCTATTTCAAAGCGTCTAATTTATGAGCTTTGTCCACTGCAAAAAACCTGAGTCTCCAAAGTCTGTATAAAAGTTCTGCCAAAAAAATTAAAAGCTTTAATAGTAATTTTTCAAGTCAGCCAAGATAAGCTATACCTCAAAAAAAGGATAGCACAAGATAAAAATCTGTTGCTTTGAGCAACTCTATTTTAAGGTTTGTTCTGAGCAATGGAACAGTTAGTTTGAGATGTAATTGTTTTTTGACGAACAGTTTCACATTCTTATATGCCATGAACTGAAAATTACATTATTTTACCTCAGCTGAGCATATAACTGTATGATTAACTCCATAGTTATCTACACCATTTTTTTTTAAATCCAGATTTTTGTTTTAAAGACACACTCAGGACGGTGTAAAAACCCATTAAAATAAAATACAATTCCCCCTTTCTCTCAGCTGTCTCAAGTACTGTGAGTTACTTTACTTTAAAAAGCTGTAGCTCAGGGGTTTAGTACTTGAAGGCAACTCTGTCATGTCAGGACTTTCTAAACATGTATTTGACTTCCTCTTCACAGGAAAAGCAAATAAATTACTCATAATCCTTTTTAGAAAGACGGAAGAACAAAATCAAATGCTTCATTCAATACATATTTCATGTTCAGCGCATCGTCTGCTTTTTCTTTTTTAATGAGCATTTCTGTCTGAAACCTGCTATATTCCAAAGTCTTCCAACTGTATACGCATTCACAGTTTCAGCAAAAATTACCAAAGTTTGTAAGACAGAGCAGTTTATCAAAGAAGATCCTTCGGATCCTAGTATTTTGCTTAGTGTCCAACTTACATGGGTTTATACAATACATTTTTATTCCAAGCAAAAAGATATTTTTGTGCTGAAAGAAGAGGCTAGAGTCCAGGAGAGGGCTAGATGACTTTGCAAAGCCCGCTTGGAAGAGGGCCAGATGACTCTTGCAATGGTTACTTCTGTAGAGCATAAAAACTATGCTGGATTTTAAGAAATCTCAGAAACTCGCCTGCACTTTCTAGTTCATCCAGGACTCTTCAATTTCATGGTCATACAGTGGAGACAAACACCAGGATTAGCAGGATCCTTCCTAGTTTTAAAAGTAGCAACTTAATTTACTGCATACCTATGTAAAGGTAGTACCACTCCTCTGTTTAAAACACAAATATCTCTAGTTGTGGCCAGTATCCTTCAAACGCCATTTGAAAATTTGTCTATTGAGTTCTTTCAGACTATATATGAGCTGAAAAGGTTTCATTGAGACAAGAGAAAATTTCCATATATTTCACAATTCCAGCCTTTCTCAGTAAAGGCTGGTGTCCTTTCTTGAAGTGTGAACTGAATACCTAACATAAAATGTAATTTAATTGCCTGTAGCAGAAAAGCAAATCTGTACCTGAAAAACAGATTTCAGCAGCACAGAAACACCATACTGTGTTGGGTTCAGATGCACATCCGTCAGATGTCCTTTACGTCTCAGGGTTGTTTGTCTGCATTGCTGCCTGGGAGTAAAACCCTAGCAACCAAGGATGGACTGATTTAGACACTGCAAGTGTCATTATGTTTAAGGCAAATACCAAGAAAAATAATATATACAAAACATTCAAATGCTTCTAAAATATCTCTTAAAACTACAAAAATACAACAGGATGTAATGAGTTTTGTATGTAAGGGGCTCTGGTCTGGGACCTCTGGAAAATTCACTTTCAATTATTTCATAAATTCCAGCCCCAAGCTGTCCTCTCTACTTTTCCGATGAATGTGATTATACTTAAAAAATTAGAGAGACAGAGAAGTGAACATGAGCTGGCTCATGACCCAAAATAAAAGCTTGTGATTATATTAGATTCCTACATCCTTTTTGTCAATATAACGGATTAGTGAAAGGGGAATAAACAGGATCCTGACACCTCAAATGCATCGTGGAAGAAATTCCTTCCTTCTAGTACTACGTGTAAATGTATACTTGGAAATTTCATATTCTTTTTGTTAAGAAACATTTAGGTTTCAAGATATATTTAAATAGCAAAGCTGATTGGATGATGGACAGCAATCTCTTCCTGTTGTACATCAGCCTCCCTTGTGAGCACAAATATAATGAAGATCTTGGAATTTAATTAAAATGCTTATTATGAAGATATCTCTATAAATATCTTGTCTTTAGTCTGATAGACATTTATTTCAAAATCTTTTTTTTTTCACTGTGCAAAGTAGAGCTTTCTTCTTCTCAAGGATAAATCAGTTCGGAATGAAATCCTCTCCTTTTGTTTTGTAGTGAAAGCATGCTGCTGATAACGCTTTAAATGCATGATTTATCATTAGTCTACTGTTATCAGCAGATACATAAGCACCAAAATTTCACAGCAATTTCTGAGTGAAGTTCAACCCTGTGTCAAACACAAACTGAACAAGCTCACCTATAAATGCATTAAGTTCTGTTTAAAACAAGCTGCATTGAGTGCTCTGCATTATACTTGTGGAAAAGCAGGTCTAGAGCCTCGCTTTTTGCGCCTGCATCCTGTTCCTTTTTTTTTTTCCAGATCAGTAGCCAGTTCTGCCCATCTATTGAATGACTAGATTTATGATCAACACCACAGTTTAACATTTTAAGTATTTTCTCCTTCAACAAAAGCTGAAAGTTTACACTACTAACTTTACTTGAAATCAATCCATTGTTTTTCCAGCACATCTTTTTTCCTCTCATCAAATAGTTGTTATTTGCAGAGATGACTGGAAAACAGAATACATTAAGAAAATTCAACCCACAGGTAATATTTAGGTATTCCTAAGACATTAAAATTCTAGCCAAGGTCTCTGCAGCAGTGTATACCTACTGTAAAACAATAAAAGACTTAAAAAGGCAGTGAAGTATTTTCCCATGGTCAAGTTAAAAGACCAT
This sequence comes from Buceros rhinoceros silvestris, assembly GCF_000710305.1. NCBI lineage: Eukaryota > Metazoa > Chordata > Aves > Bucerotiformes > Bucerotidae > Buceros > Buceros rhinoceros. Next base: position 47,724 of record NW_010399275.1, on the reverse strand, counting down.
AAGCAATAATTTTTTAAATTTCTTTTTCCTTAAAAAAGTTACCAAAGTTGCAGATGGTAAGTGGAATCTTGGCCACACCAGAATCCTACTGAAACCAATTTTTTTTACAGGTGCCTTTGGTGTGGCTGACCTATTTTTTTTTATTATTTTCCTCATGGACAGTAACTATCTATCCATAATATTTTCTGCTCTCTTGTTGACATCTTTCCTCACAAATTCATCCCAACACTCCCATTGCACCTGTAGTGTTATCGTCATGCAGAATTCTAGCTAAATTACTGTAGTCCTGCTTAGAAGCAAAGGCCCATTCATATGACGCTAGTTAGTTCTGTAGCTCTGATTTTACAGGTGAGATTAACTGCTGTTATGTACTCACTTGCAATATAAATGTTGACAGACTGGATAAGCAGGTGCCTGTCATTTCTGTGGCTGTTTTATTCTACATGGATTAAGGCCTTTTCCTAAGTTTTGCATAAAAATAAACTTACATTAAAAGAGCAAAAATAAATTTCAGAGGTTGTTTAATCATGGAATCCAAACCACAATTACTCAACTAAATCTCACATTTTGAATGAGGTCATTGCATGAAATTTTGTTTTATTCATAACAAGACAAGAAAAATAATTAGTTTTTTATCATCTTACTTTTATCATCTGACTTTAAAATGTGCTGAACTCCTGCATGCTGGATTGTTTTGGTACCTAAAACTCAATCATTTTTGGTTTTCTCAATTCAAACTATACATTACATTTAGGAAGTTTATCTACTGTAGAGTTTGTGAATTTAAATAAGGATGAGTTACCCTATATCAATATGTACCACATGATTTAAAAAGAAGAAAAGCTAAAAAAGAAATGAAGGGGGGGGGGAATTATTATGCAGACATTAAACCTATTGCTGAACATATGTATTTTTCACTAAGCACCTGCAATTATTTTTCACCACTTTTACCTGTTTAAAAAAGAATTTGATTCTCAAATTTTTACAGTTGCCAGAAAGTATACATAATGGCAAGAAATTTTGGTTGAATATTCTTAAGTGAAGTAGATCAAATTAAAAAAAAAAAAAGCAGGTGCCACGTAAAGTGTCTGATTTGAGAGGAAAATACAGAACATGATCCATGTTTAGCAGAAGAGCAGAAGAGAGAGAAAGAGATTCTGGATGCTTCATGGGTGGGTAGAGGAAAATCCTGGCATTCTGCTCTCTCTCACTGCACTGTTTCTGATTTGTCCAGTGCATAACACATGCCCAACCTCTGTTTTAGTTCTTCAAAGTTGTTGGTGGCAAGGTTTTGGTATGAGGCAAAGGAGCTGCATCTGTGAGGAGAGGCCAGAGACTGTCCCTTGCTGGATTAGAGCCAATTCCAGATGGCTCCCAAAGAGACCCACTGCAGGACACAGCTGAGCCTATCAGCCAACCTGCTGGTGCCTCTAGGAAAACGTATTTAAGACTGGGCAAAATGCCACACAGCACTTAATTTGGAACTGTGCTTCTGGTTCAATTTATCTCATAGGTTATCCTATGCAACAGATTTCTGATTGTGATATTTCAGTGCAAAGCTATTTAAAAGATAACGAAACACTAAAAAAAAAAAAGCGCCTTACATTATATCTAAATGCTTTAAGAAGTAGTAGTATGGGCTGCGCCCTGAGACTTCTTCATCTCAAACCTCCCTTCCTGCAGAAGCACTAGCATCTCCTTAGTTAAAAATGGGAAGAGACCCCAGTCATGGGTGTGGAGAAAGGCCAGACTAACACATCATTGTTCCAAAGGCTGCAAATGTCCCAGAGACAAAAAAGGCTGGAATTGAACACAGGCTTTGAGATAAACCAGAATCTATTGAGGTGTGGAAAGCGAAAGCTTGTTGCCGTTGACCTCTGTGGCTAGACCTCTCCAGGTGTACATTATGGTTATTGAGGTCTGTACCCCCCAATTCAGCGGTCTCCTGCGCGGCGCTTCTGGATGAGAATGTATCTCTTCCTGTGTTACCAAGTGGGCATACCAGCAGCATTGCTTCAGCAGGACACCACACATTTTGCAGGCTTCATTTGCATCTCATTTGTAAGTATTGCTGTGAGACTCAGATGCAAAGAAGTTTAGTTTCCCACAAATTTGTTATGCAGTGATGAGCTCCTCTGCCTGTGCAACCTGTGACACCAGGCTTACACAACTCTTCCATAATCAGCAGAAACTCCCTTCTCTCCCCAGCCTGTTCCCACAAAGCTGGTGTCTTTGGGAGATCTGTTTGTCCATCATTCATGGTTGAAACATATTTCTCATGACTTTATATTTAGTTAACCTTTGTTTAAAAGGGGCCTGGTTTCTAGAAAAGGAATGTGAAACTTATCTAAGAATTACAGAACCCTGATCATGGAGAAAACCAGCTAGTTCTAGAGCCACTGAACAAAATGGAGCTTGGGCGCTGACAGGCTTGTACCTTATAGTTAAGTTACCTCATGTCTGCTAAGGTGTGGACTCAGATCAAAGCTTTCTCCATAGTTGAAGTCATCATAGCTTCTACTTTCCAAGCATAATATTGGGTGCATAACATAGATTAGATCAGCTGCTAGCCCTGGGACACAAACATTTTCTCCTACCCAGCTTCCCATTTCTGTAAAAGCTGTAGAAACTTAACTTTCCTCTGTGAAACTCAGTTTCAAGTGGCAAGACTCAGCCATTAAGGTGGAAGGGGAAAAGGACTCAGAGACTGATAGACCCCTATCACTTAAACAGCATTTCATTGGGACACTGACTGAAAGGTACCTAGACTCACACACCTGCAGTCACTAGACCTACACTAGACCTTCACTCCCATGATATTTAGCATTCAGCTAGCAACAGCACAATATCCTTGTAACGTGTGTACAATTGTCCCCTTTGTCTGAGGCTAGTGCATACTGGACATGCTGTTTGATGTCAGTAAAAGGTCTGATGTAGTGGCCATCCCAGGGTTTGCCCTGCTGTTGTTCAGATTCCCACAGATAGCTTATAAGGAAAAAATAAACTTTTTCCTCTGGTTCTGAGTATTTGAGCTCAAAGGGTTATTTATTTATTTATTTCATAACTTCATGTCACTTGCCAATCTTCCATCACCTGCCTTCTTATCCAATATGTGGATGCTAAATGCAGAATTCTTACATTGTGACAGACAGGGATTTTGATTTTCCTCTATCAGTCAAGCTTCTGATATCAAGTAGAACGTTTTTTTATTGCTGAATGTGAGAACACTTAGAAAATATTGATCATTTAAGCAGTTCATGAAAATATGCTGGAGGCACTGACTCTTCCAGAAATTACTGAGGAAACTCCCTAAAACATTCTTATAAAGATATTCCTAAAATTATAATGTGAGTGAGACATGATTGACTGTGGTGCAGGAGCTTTCAGTAGAATGCCTTTGAGCTCTGTGTGTGCGTGTCCATGAAAGTGGCTGAGAAGGGGAGGTTTAAGCCAGGTGACAGGCAGGGTGAACATGTCTGTAATAGCAGAGAGACTATCACAGTGTGCTGGGTTTGTGTGGCAAGGTTTTGGTAGCAATAGGGTTGCAGGGGTGTCCTCTGTGAGAAGAGAGCAGGTTCTGCCCATAATGGTCACAGCCAGTGTCAGCCCCCTCCGTGCTGACCCACCACAGGACACAGCTGAGCCCATCAGTAATGCTGGTGGCACTTCTGTGATAATCTATTTTTAAAAAGGTAAGAAAGCTGTGAGCAGCTGTGAGAGAGAAGTGAAAAAAATAGAGGAGAAACAACTGTTCAGATACCAGGGTCGGAGAAGAAGAAGAGGGTGGAGGCACTCCAGAAATGGAAGCCCAGATTCCCCTGCAGCCTGTGGAGGACAATGTTGAAGGAGATATCCATACTGCAGTCCATGGAGGACCCCATGCTGCAGCAGGTGGATATGCTCTAAAAGATGGTGCATCCAGTGGAGAGCCCATGAAGGAGCAGGCTCCTGGCAGGAGCTGCAGCCTCTGGAAAGGAGCCCCCACAGGAGCAGGTCTTCTGGCAGGAGTTGTGGCCCATGGGAGACTTACACTGGAGCAATTTGTGAAGAACTGTCTTCCATGAAAGGGACCTCACACTGGAGAAGGATAAAAATGTGAGGAGGAAAGAACAGAAGCGAGGAGCTGCTGAGATCACAACCCCCCTTCCCCATTCCCCTGTACCACCCTGGGTGGTAGGTAGAAGAGTTGGGAATGAAGGAGTGAAGCTGAACCTGGGGGAAAAGTGGGCAGTAGGGGGAAGCTTTTTTAGTTCTGTCTTTACTTCTCACCATACTGCACTATTTTTAATTGGCAATAAGTTAAATTAATCTCCCTGAAGTTGAGTCTGTTTTGCCCATAATGGTAATTAGTAAGAGATCTCTCTGTCTTTCTCTTGGCCCGCAAGCTTTTCTTCACCTTATTTTCTCCCCCCATTCTGTTGAGGAGGAGGGGTGATAGAGCGGCTGGGTGCCAAGGGCAAACCCAGTACACAGAACAAATTACAAGTCAGTCGAATAAATAAGCTTTGATCACTTCCTCTTCTTCAGGAAACATTGCTATAGTTTGGTTGTCATAGTCCCACTGTGCAGACCTGTGCATTTACAGACACAGAGTGTATAGCGTGTTTAGGAAATGCTGAGGGTTTCCGAAGAAGACAAAGCTACCCATCTCTGTGATCCCTTCACAACAGGTGTCTAAACTGTGACCTCTGTCAAGGATGGTTGTATTAAGGGTACTTTGTAAAGGTACAGAAAATAGGGTAGTTACACAGTCATTATATCTGAATTGGTGGTTGTGTGCCACTGGGAGGGAAGCAAAATCCTCCAAGTTAAACCTGCTGGGTGCAGTTTCGAAATGTGATCTCAGACAAAAGTGCTGGCATAAGGCAAACTTTACTAGTAGAACTGTAGGACTAACTCTCACTCGTGGTGAATGTAATCTCAAAACAAATAAAATAACTAGAAATGTAGATACTAATCAAGATGAAACAATATATTTTCGTCTATAACTTTTATCCTTATTGTCCCTGAAGAGACATAAGAAACCTTACATCATATATGTGCAAACACTGATGCATTTTTAGAAATCTCGGCAGGGCGATACATCTGCTTCTTTCAAAACATTAGCAACTAATGCTGGTGTTCTTGGCTTTTTCCTGCTTATCACTTGGTTCTCAGTTGGGTTTATCTCCTGCCTACCCCAATTTCATCAGTCCTTATGGCTCCAGCACAAGAAGAATCATTACTTCCCTCTGCTTGATAAGGGTGGGCAAAACTTGTCAGAAGCACATAAAAACAAAACAAAAATGATCAAACATTTGCACTAACCGTTCCACAGATTTTGAATGCATTTAAATGTTTTCTAATCCAAAAGTAAATGAGAATGAAAAAAAAAAAATCTGTCTGGAATGTTCTCAACACAGTTTTTTGCTTCTGTTGGTTTGCAGCAAAAATGCATCCTTGTTACCACACAACCACTTCGATTCAAATGTCTGTAAGTGTCCTCAGTCTTCCTCAGCAAAGTTGCTTCTCATCAGACAGACTCCAGCCTGCTTTGTTCCAAGCCATTATTGCAAAAGGTGCTTCATTAACAAAGCTCTGTCTGTTGCTGGACAATTTCATAATATTACTTTTTCAGCTTTCGATTTCTCATGCAAAGAATTACACCTTTTTATTTCATTTTCAAGAGTAAGTCTCAATATACTTCATACATGTGAGAAATGCTATCATACCTATTTTTTCAGGTAAAGCAACGTAGAGGTCTGATAGTTTATCCAAGATTATTCACCGCTTTGGGGAAATCTGGAAAAGGAATTGAATTTTTGTGATTCTCTGAAAAAGAAATTAAGTAATTAACCAGAAGGGCACTGTTAATAGCTAGCTGGCTGCTGCCCAAATGTTAGTGAGAGATTTGCCTTTCATGGAAGATCTATTGTCCTTGTGGCAAAGGCAGACAATGGTATCCTGGGCTGCATTAGGCAAAGCATTGCCTGCAAGTCAAGGAAGGTTATCCGTCCCTCTGCTCAGGACTGGTGAGGCCAAACCTGGAGTAAAGTGTCTAATTCTGGGCTCTCCAGTACAGGAGAGAAATGGATGGATGGGGAGAGTACAGCACAGTGCCATCAAGATGATGGAAGGACTGGAACACCTGGCATACCTCTCAAATACCTCTCAGCCCAGGCTGAGAGAGCCTGGACCACTAAGCCTAAGGAAAAGAAGGCCCAGTGGAAGATATCATCAATATGTATAAATACCTGATGGAAAGCTGTAATGAAGAGGGAGCCTGGCTCTTTTCAGTGGTGCCTTCTGACAGGCCCAGAGGCAATGGGTGCAAACTGAAACACAGAAGGTTTCCTATGAATATCAGAACAGAACTCTTACTGTGAGGGTGATCGAGCATTAGTACAGTTTGCCAAGAGAGGTTGTGGAGCCTCCAACCTTGGAGATATTTAAAAGCCATCTGGTCACGGTGCTGGGCCAAGTGATACTGCTTGAGCAGGTGGGTTGGACCAGATGACCTCCAGAGGCTCCTTCCAACATCCACTGTTATTCTGTGAAGTGCTCAGAGCTTGAGAGATCTTGATTTGCTGGATAGGGACTCTTTCTATACCAGTGTTACCTGATTACTGAAATCATGTAAAAAAGGTGTCGTAAGACATTTTTTGTTAAGAGGAGGAAGACAATCTTCAGTCACAGAGCCCTGAGCCATATGCTTCTATCTGTAGCTTTCACTTGGCTATTGTGTTCTTCGTCTACTCTTTCAGGACATTTCTCAAGATGGGAAAAGTGATTTTTGTATAATAGCAGCTTCACATATTCCAGTGCTTTGATGTGAACAACTTTTATGTCCCTGAAAATTCAAATCTTCAATGAGTTGAAACTCATGTGAATAAAATCATCGCAAACTAGTCAATCATTCTGCTCATTTATTCTCCTATTTCAACCATAGTAACACCTCTTTCTTTCCCGGTCAGAATTGTAGCTCTGTTTTATTAGAGCAAAACACTTCCCCATTCCCATTATGGGATCTGTTCTTCTTGCCTGCTAATCAGGTTCTAACATAAACTGTGCATAAGTAATCATAATTGTAGTCATAACTATTACCTCTAACCAGGGGAGTTCTGAACAACCTGCTTTAATATTTATAAGTAGTTATTTTGTTTTTCTCTACAGCTGTTGAAGTTGCTGATTCCAGTTTTATAATTTTGTGGAAATGGAGTTTTATTTTGGATGTGTTCATGGAAACCAAAAATCATGGAAACCATTATTTTTTGTAGATGAGTAAAATGACCATTTCTGTAAATTCATGAAAATTAGAAATTTTGGGATAAACTATTAATGAAATATAGGAAAATTTATCCCTGTGTTAGAAATCATTGTACCTTTGGGAAAAGAGCATTTAATTTTCACTGGGTATAAATGCCAGCCAGCTTCCAAGCATATGAATTCATAGCTGTGGGAAACTGCATTTTTAGGGCCACTCGGATCACCAGGGGTTAGAAAGAGTGGCATGACAGTGAATTCACAGTGCTGACTAATTAGAAATCAATGACTTATTGAATAAAAGGCTCCCCTGTCAGACTCAGTCAATTCATTTGGCAGAGGGATTTTTAAAGAAGGCAGTGATGAAGGACTAACAAACAACAGCCTCCCCAGAGTGTCTTCCTGGCCTTTCTGGTAGGTCAGTAGCACCTAAACCTGGATGACCATTGCTTGTTATACTGTCACTTCTCCACAATATTGCTCTGAGTATATTGGTCATACATGATAGTTTCTCTTTTTCTGGAGAGCATCCTTCA
>NW_010399275.1:39458-39801 GCF_000710305.1 Buceros rhinoceros silvestris | reverse complement strand
TTCTTTGTACAGACAGTATGGGATTTAACAGTGAAGCCAGTTATTTTTGTTGAAATAGTGGAAAACAACAACAAAATCTTTAAGCGCATCTTTGTATCTTTTTCAAGACACTTTGCTTTATTCTGCTATTCAATCTCTGGCCACTCTGATGAGTCCTAATTATCCCCTGTATCTATCACATTGTCAGACAGAGGACACCACCAGAAGCATAATGACCTTTTTTGTGCTACCCAAAACCTCAGTATTCCCTAGCTTTATATTGCTTTAGATGCGTGATTCAATATTTAGCATTGCTTTTCAAATCTATATTACACTTGATTTAAAGGGAAGTAGAAAGGGAAAT
>NW_010399275.1:26816-39342 GCF_000710305.1 Buceros rhinoceros silvestris | reverse complement strand
GGAGTACAAGTATCTCCACTCTTATTTGAACTGCACCTAGTCTTTGTTTCCTAAAGACAACATCTCAACGCAAGGCAACATGAGTCAGGGGTCCCTTTTTACAAATGTCCAAAGGAGCTTGATTCTAGAGCTGGGTTTTGCTTTCAAAAAAACATTTTTTCCTTTCTTTTTGGAACACTTGGATTTATTTCTGTGGCAGATTTCTTACTGCAGTGTGTGATTTCTACGTAACTTCTTGTCATGAGGACTTCATGGTTTAGGGTGGTAAACAGAAGAGCAAATCTGATCCTGCTCTCTGATTAGTTCATCCAACCAGGTTATGGAAGACCAAGGCTGACTAAAGTGCATAGTCAGACTGATCTGGGCCAAGGATTTGAACTTGTATTATATTATTTTTTTAGCTAGCACTCTGTTAAAGACTTATTGTGAAACAATAGGCTGCTACTTGTCTCAGTTTTCATGATTCTCTAAAAGATACTGGTTTTGTCAGAGTAGAAAATGTGATTTTACGTTTCTTAATTTGAAGTCCTTGCTAGAAAAGAAACAATTTTTATTCTTTCTTCTCCCAGACTCTTCTGCCTCAAAAAGCCTGCCTGAAGAAAGAATTCAGCTGTTCCCAGCACAGACCTCATTTTGATACAACCACTTAACTTGCAAAGGTATCCTCTCAAAACTCCCTCAAACCTCTGAACTTTTTCTGTTTCTTTACAACCTTCATGGACCATAGTGTGGTAACAGGGGAACACACTAGCAAGGTTTTGAAAGGATGGTTATGGAAAAGAGTAAAATAATATTTCAAAGATATGTCCAAAACTGCTGAAGATGAGTCAGTTTCATAAATGAACTGCTCACAGTGAACACAAAGATAAAGTGTGATTAGCTCCTTAGTTTTGTGGCTGGCAGGGAGAGAGATGCTGAACATGTGGCTGAACTTAATTATTTTCACTATGATGTGGCCAGTATTTTGGTGTTTGGAGACACACTAGAGAAAAACATTCTACTATCGCAATCTCATCTACATTTTTAACACAAAAGGTAAAAGCTGGGCTTTCTGATCATTTGCAGCTGCTGCTTCCTATTCTGCTGCAAATACAATACCAAAGCTCATGAAACTCTCCATATGAGTCATTAATTTACGCCCATGAGCCATTAATTTATGCATCTGCATTTTATTTGGCCAGTCCCATGAGATGCGAAGCACAATAGCTTGTGTACCTGTTAGCATTTTTACTAAGGGCCTTGAAGACTGAGGCAGAGAGAGGGCTATAACAATCAAGAACCAAGAGTTCACATATTGCAAATAATGCACAGGAGTGGCTTAAGAATCTGAGTACCAGTTAAGAGAGACACACTCAGCATGTGTACTGAACACATTGGATTGACACACAAAACTTTATTTCACATCTCAAATCATTACTTGACTTCTGTGTTCAATTTATTTATGAATGAAGTAATGGTAATAAGTAGTTAATAAAGTAATTTATTTCTGAATAAAGTAAAAATGAAGTATTTATGAGCAATACTTCATTCGAGCAATTGATTTGGAATCTTTATTAGTCTAAGAACATTGGCTAAGCTACGAGGCAAACAATTTGTATGGACTATGAGTAAGAAATGAGTAAGAGAAGTACCAGTATAGTATAAAAGCTGAATGTGCCCATGCATATCTGATAAGAAGCCCATGGAGGTCAACTAATGGGTAGACAAGTGTCAGTCCTTGTGGGAGACTAGAAATGTCATCAGATTTGCTACATGATTTTGCATATATAATCTCAATTCAAAATAGACACATTTGAAATATCACTGGGACTCTCGAGAATTAATCTAATATCCTTCCAGCATGTTTAGCAATGCATATAAATTCCACTGTTCTTAGAAAGCTGCTGCTGTTTTTGTATATTACCTAGACAGATATACAAAAACCTTTTGAAGAGTCATCATTTGCATTTCCAAACAGCTCGCATGTATCTATGTCTCCTGCCTATCTATCTCTTCAGAATAACTCAGCATGAGGGTGAGGGGAATTGTATATGGCAGTTACAGTAGTTGCTTGATTATTTGCTTTGTGACCAAATGATTGCAAGCACAGGCAGGCAACAGTGCTAAGGGAATACAGGAGATACTCTCATTGCTAATTTTGCAAAATGGGTTTCAGACACTAAATGCTAAAGACCTCCATGATATCAAACAAAATGAAAAACACAATTCTGTTTTCTTCGTAGCCGTTTCACCCAAGAGGATCTCAGTCCTCCAAGTGCACAACTGCACTTAAGAGCTCTGCACAGAGCTCCCCAGGCATCCTCAGTGGTTTCCTTAGCAACAGGAGCCATGTGCAGGCTATCCAAACTGCGCTTCCTACTCCAGGTTTCCTTGGCAGCAAGGAAAATGTTAAGAAAGGAAAAAAAGGAAGTAGAGTAGTTCCAATACAGGAGTGAATTTCAGTGGTTCACCTGTGCAACCCACATTGAAAAAAATAAATGTTGTGCTCACAGAAATAATTTTTTTAAACATCTATGTGGACCTTGGATTTTCTCTGCTAAAGTGCAGGGTTTGCTGTGTGTGCCTCTCCCAGAAGAACGTCATGCTGTCACATCTCTGTGCACACCAAAGCCTGGTCCCAAGACATTTGCACACCTCCAGTAGCAGCATTTCCCCTGCAAGTCATGTGGACATGGTGGCCCTGAGGAAGCAATGTCTGTGTAGACCGAGGAGTTGTCACTCAGAGCTAGGTGCTGCCAGTGAGCTCAGGAGGACAGCCTAGCCGTTTGTGAAGGGTATTGCTTAACTTAGGAAAGTTTCTCTAGCAGGAGGTGATACATCCATCCATCGTGTAAATAACCAGCTATGTCCAGCTCCTCAGCAAGGCAGATTAACCCCTGGATTGTTGATTAGGACAGAGAATCAGGAATAGATGTACCAAGACAGCTAGCCTAAAACATTTGGGTATTTCTACACAAGACTGCATCTGAATTGTAAACTGCTTCAGAGGTATTTTTTGTTTTATGATTTCAGACACATTAAGCTTTCAATTTAATTAAAACCTAAAATACAAACACATTGCATCACCTAACTGACAGATAATGAGATTTTACATTTTATTTCTCAAGTAAAACACAAAATAGAAAATGTATTCTTTGTATTATGACTTAGGGCAACTGTCTGAAACTGTCTGAAACATCAACTGACGAGGCACCCTGGAAGAAAGAACAATGGAAGAAAGCTTGATGACTAAGGGCACAAAGGGGTTTTCTGGCAGCAATATCTTGCATCAGTTCAGTGTCCTTAGAGGCAGATTTTGAGGCATCCATTTCTATAAATGAAATAAAATGGATTTTCTATGTACATACGTATAATATATCTATTTAGATATATACAAACAATGCTCAAATGATCAATTATTTGTATTAGAAACAGAATATTAACTCAAAACCAAAATTATATTAGAAAATTATGAAAGCAAACTCATCTATTCCAAAAGTCATGAGATCATTCTAACTGAATTTTTAAGAAGTCACAAAACTTTGGTAGGAGGTCTCACCACTGTGTTTTATGACCTTGAGTATGTTCACAGTAAATTCAGTGGCCGTGGATGAGATCATTAGTTTCCTTAGACTTACATTGAAGACTTTTCTGACAGCCATTTTAGATTTTCCATTTGTCCCTTGATAATGAACTTCTGTCCTAGAGTATTGCTGCCCTCCTCCTAATCACTTAATCTTGATCAAAACTCCAGGAGTATTTCCAACGTTTGAAAAGAAGTATTGCTAATCAGAGATGACAGCACTTACCAGCTATAACTGAGGTCCTAGTTCAGTCAATCAGTAGAGCTGCCTAAACAAGGTGGGTGTCATCGGCATAAAAAAGGTGTGGTCTTGATCAGATCCATTCATAAATTTGCTTTTCAAAACAATTTATGGTAAGTGCATGCACTGTGACAAGATGTACCTTTTGTCTCAGATATTTGTTGACATAAATCACTGAACAATACTAATAATGATTTCTGTATGCCTCTGCAGAAGTTGATGCACTTCAGGGTTCTGTCAAAGTCCTGGAGCTATCAGACAGCGATATTGGAAAGACTATTTACAGCAAAGCTTTTAAGATCCTTTCAGAGCCTCTCATGAAAATGTACTAAGGAAAAAAGGGAATATATTTGCTTATTATACCAAGTGTCTCCTGCTTAGTATTCTCTATCATTATTTGTTTTAATGTTTTATCTTTTTGAAAATTAATAAGGCAGCACTGAAGGCACGTATAGCTATTCGTCTTCAAGGTTCTGTGATCACAGGAGCATATTTTATATGCACGCTGAATGAGTGGGGCTTGGAACATACTGTCACTCAGACTGAATTATAAAATTGGAAATTAATGACAAAATTTCTGTAGCACATAAGAATGGTAAAGAGGAACTAAAAAGCAATATTTCTGCCATAGAGTTATGATCTCTGAAAAATATCCATTCAGTCAACAACATCTTTGATTGCCATGCAGAGTCAGCTATTTACCACTTGCAGACAATTTTCAGCGACTGCAAAAACATATCTGCAGAGCCTCAGACTAATGTGGAAGAGGGATGCGATGATGCCTAAGACCAACAAGTGCATTTTGTAAATATGTTAATGTTCCTAAATACAAAAATAGCATTCTAGAGAGAAGGACGAGTAAAGAACAAAATCCTTTAGACATAGCATATTGTTAAAGTAGGTGTTCAGATGTACACAGTCAACAGCCAAGTTTTATTCATATCTTGAATATAAAGAGTTTATTGATGTGCTGATTTTGCTCTTTCTTTGTTTTAATTCACAATGTTTGAGGAGAAACCAGGAGTACCACCACAAATAAAAACTTGGAGATCTGACCAGCTGCACTCCTTTGGAAGCCAAGCGTTACAGGGCTAATCCTGATCACTGAGCTTTTCATCTTTCCAGGATGATAAATTAATGATGTGGTGTTTTCTTACCTAGCAGCTGACTTTGTTGAACAAGATTGCTTTACTAGTGTGATAGAGCTTTCCCAATAAAGCTCAAAGATTTTCATGATTACTTTGGTGGAGTTTTCTACTCCCAGTATTGTAATGTTACATGTTGGCTAGCAGATTTGCAAAATGCTTATATTCCAGGCAATAACAGTAAAAAAAAAAAGTTTTCCAGAAGAACTGACGTGATAATTTATGGTACTTCGATTTGAGATTTATCACTGTTCCTGTAGTCCTACTCAAATGTCCTGCTTAGGGCGTTTGACCAGTGCACTGCTACACAAATGGACACACAATACTACACTAGGTACAATGTTTCCGAGCAGACTCCTCAAGGGGTTGGGGTTTTTTGGTGAGAAGAACACGCTATTGGCAGGACAGGTTTTTGAGAAAACTTCCTCTGCATGAATTTATTACTAAAAGCAACAAACATGACGTCAGAAAACCTGGTTCCTGTTTTCTCTTTCGGTACATGTCTGCTGCAGCAGATCCAGTGGAAAGATATCCATCTGATTTATTACGGACCAGGCATCTCTGGGCACCTTTGCTACACACAGAGAGCAGGCTTTTTTACCTATTTATCAGTTTATTAGTATTAGTTACCATGCAATTCTCAAGCCTGAATGCAGTGCTTATACATACGAATAAGACACATGCTTTGGCATGCTTGCCAGACTCTTGAGATGATTCATCAAATTCAAGCCGGGCAGACAAATCTTTAATCAGGCAGAGAACAGCCGTTGGCCTCTGCCCTTCTGTACAGATTAGGAGGAGCATCACAGGCAACAATAAGCCAGTCTCAAAGCTGATGCTTCCCAATGCCATCAGTTGAATTGCTTGGTCTTCATTCTTATGATAATATTTCTGCCGTAGAAATATTATCCATTCTCCATAGACACAGAATCATCTACTTGTCTTCTGTGTTTTATTTTGATAGACTATGATGAGTACATGCTTCTTTCCTTTACAGATGCTGCTGCTGACTGAAGGCTATCAGTGAGACAGCAGAGGTAGCTTCAAACAAGCTAGTTGGGGTGTGGTAGAAGTTTAGGGACATTTATCCTGCTTACTGCAAGTGGGAACAAACCACAAGGGCTATGGTTGAAATACAGGACAGGAACGTACTATCCACCTTCCAAGTATAAATCATATTGTCAGCTGATGAAGATAAGTTAAGACTAGGACCTTTCATGGCTGGTTTCTGCCTCTTTTCTCCCCCATTACACCTCTCAGATAAAGAAGTCATGCTTAGCTGGAATTTGTGGTGATCCACCCTTTTCAATCATAGCTACAGTGTTAATAGTAACACCATTTATGATTTAGCAAATGAACTAGATCTTTTCAAAGTAGCTTTGGCATGTATACACCACACTAACGTCACAGAAACACCAGGTTAATTTTCCTGGTGTTAGACTCTCTTGTTATTTCTGTTCCTACAGGAGGGAAAAAAAAAATCAGTGCTTCTCTAGAGACTCTAAGATAGACTTCACAATCCTGTCTCATCACCTCAGCAATCAAATACCATCACCCCCACATGTATGGTAAAAAAAATGAGTGTATTAAAGAAATTAATACTGTGTATTTACAGCAGTGTAGTTACAGAACAGAAACTGATCTCTAAGCTATATGCAAGTATACGAGTTGGGAGCCTAGAGTACAGTTTGAAAGGAAATGTGGTGGATTTAAGGGTGCTATGTAATTATTTGTCATTTATACCATCCTAAATCTTGAGTCTTTTATTTTAAGGCAACCTTGTGGAGGCTACACTTACTGATAGCGTGGGGAAGATTTGTAGCACCACTCATTAAGACTGTCAGATGCTTACTGCTCACAATTTTCTACTGTGAGTAAGAATAAACCATTTGGATTGGTATTTCCAAGTTGAATATCTCTGCACTGTGCTGATATTTTCAGCCGGATGTCGCAGTCATTCTGAAGATAAATGCATTAAACATAGGAACACTGTGCAGGAGGGAACCTCTTGGATACTTGAATTCAACTCCGCTATCTCACACACTATCTGTCTCAGAGACTACTGAATTTTTTTTTAAGTTTTTTCTTTCTCATCCCCTCACACACTAACTGGAAAAACATTCAGATTCTTGCAGCTGTAAACCTGGTTTTCACAATCAGGGTTTTTTTCCCCTGTTTGTGCCAATATTGTCCTTAGCTTAAACAGCTTTTCTCTCTCCTCTGGTGTTTATATTCTAGATGAATTTACAGAGAGCAATTATACCACTTTCAGATTTCATTTCACTAGACAAAACAAGCCAAGCTTTTTTTGTCTTCTCTGAAAGCTCATAACCAAACCCAATGTATGAATGAACATATTAAAATAATTCATAATGAAATTAATAATTCATTTTAAAGCACTTATTAGGAAATAAATAAAAAATTGATATTAACTTTATAATGCTAAGTCTAACCTTGCATATGCAGGAGTGCTTCCAAGTTCCAGATCTGGGTGTGCCTCACAATATGTCAGATCAATATTGGGGCCAGTCCATGGTACAACAAACCACAGAAGGGAAATGCACCGATCAACTCCTACACGTAGTGTTGGAAAGACATGTTACTGTCTTGTGGAAATTAACCCTGAATCAGCCTGAAGTAGCTTACAAAAGCGAAAAGTTACTGTGCAAAATTATAAAATCCAATATTGTATCAAAATTAAGACAAAACATGAAGTTTTGTAAGAGCGTTCCTGTTTGCTGAGCTGTGAATGATTCTTTCAAAACATATCCAGTTCATTAAGCTTTACCCAGTGATCTCCAGTGGAAGTAAACAAGAATCTAATTTTTTTTTCCATTTCTGCTTGGTAGAAAACTTAGGGAATAAACATTTTGGTGTGAATTGAATCAGAACTAGCTCAGAGGACAACATCTCCTGTGTACCAGAAATGCAGCACAGAGCATGCAAACACAAGATAGAACTGGTTCCAGACTCTGCAAACAATTCTACTTCAGTCTTTTAATTTGTAATGGTCAATTTTCAGTGTGCTTCTATCACAGTTGTGAGCACTCATGTGCAGTTGAATTCATCTCACTATTCTGGCAAACAAGAGAAGGCCTTGTTTTTCAGCTCTGTATAGAAAAAGCAGTGGAAAAAATTCAGGTTTCAATAAGGCAAGCAAAGGTGAAAGGAACAAATAAAGGTATTTAGGTAGAGGGCTGTACTTCTACCTCCTGTGGTACTTCCTGAGACAGATGTGTCTACATGGGGTCAGGAAAGCAAAGACATAGAGCTCCATGCTTTCCAAACCTCCACTCTTCATGCTATCAGTGGATTCAAGTAAGTAGCACCTATATACTATACATACACCTACATCATCAACTGAAAAAAAATTGCACTTTTCCTAATAGGCAGTCTGAATATGATCTTAGTGAATTTCTTGACAGCCATGTCTCACAAGAACTACTGTTTTTACAGAGGATTCAGGTAGACTCCCACCTTAACATCTTTCTCCAACCCAATCATTTTCTTATAACTAGAAGCACGGACAGGAAAAATGTCAGGACACAGTTGGTGATAGGAGTGGAAATGTTTTTCAGTTGTGCTTTCCAGGGCGCCAGGATCACTCCCTGATGTGTCAGTCACGGAAGGAAAGGCAGAAGGAGGATACCTGCACAGGCTTTCCTTCTTAATGGAGAGTGTCTTCTGATCTGCCTCAGAGGAAGTTGCTCTAAACTAGGTACAAGAGTGTGGTTTCAAATTTGGATCTGCAGGGTGTCTTTCCAATAAAACCAATGTAGTTCCTCCCTTCTGCCTTAGCTTTTTTCTCCTTCATACCCTGGTTCCTTTTAACAATTCAAGGATGCCAAAGTCTCAGAAACATTAAACAGAAGGTTGGAAGAGTAATAGGTAGGGTGGGAATGAAATGCAACCACTGTTGACTAAATCACACCTAGCAATAGAAGATCCATCTATCCTAGAATATCTAATTGCTAGCTCACAGTCTGGCAGATTTGTGGGTCTTCAGCAGGTCTGTCGAAGAGTCATCATGATGGGGGTGGGAAGACATAGAAAGCATCTTAGTAGATGCATGATATGTTGCTGTGGGTTTGCTATTTGTTTTCAAGCAAACAGATGACTGACAGGAAAAATATGAACTCGTCCCTCTGCTCATTTCTTGTAGCTCTGTTGCTGTCTTTTAGCCTTCTTCAGGTTCTCTTCAGAGAGGTTGCTACTATCAAGGCTTGAACTTCAGTCTGGCCCTGTGTTGAAATACTGGGTTCATCTGTGCAAGGAAGGCAGAACAAAGAACACTGCTGCGAAAGGCTGTGGGTCTGACCCTTTACTAGTAATGCTGGTTTGGGTCTGGCAGTAGCAAAGAGCTACAGAGAGAACATAACTCAGCGATAGCCTCTGCCATATCCAGAGCAGTGTTGACTGATCTAAAAGTAACAAAAAGGTATATGCCTTCCATGGTCCAGCTCCGCCATGGGGATCTTTCTGGGGGACAGAACAATAAACAGGGGATGTTTTAGTCAAACTAAAATGCATCACAGCCTCTGTTGTCTACTTCAAAGGGAATAATTAGGATATCTGCTTGCCAGGGCTCACAAAGATGTGAACACCGAGGGAGTAGGTGAACTGCAGGATGAATTAAAGAATCTCTTGGTGCCTCTGGGGATAATACAGGCTCTGCACAGACCCACAAGCATGTGTAAAAAAGCAGTTTATGACTGTTCTTGTGCTGAGGTGCCTAAACCAAAGCCTTGGATACAAAAAGAGGAAAAATTATTTTCAATAAGGGCTCAAAGTCTTTCTAGGCAGTGCAAGAGAGTGACAGGAGAGCAACAGGAGACTGCAGCAAAAGTAGAGACTATTTGTATTTCAGACATTTGTTCTAATTATAGCATGAAATAGGGAATGTGGGAGGTGTTCGCAGCTCCTGGTAGAAGCAGGTGGGCAGAGAAGGAGGATTTTTCATTTTCATAAGTCTGTGAAATGATGGGTTAAAACAGGAATTCGGGTGGGCAAGCATCGCTGGACAGGAGAAAAACCAGAACTCTTTATTGAAGGGCAGCTTTAAAACAGGATTGCTATCTTCAAGGTATGTTGGAGTGAGACACTCAAGAGAAGACAAACGATTTGACAGAAACTCCTTGTGTTGTTTTGAATGCAAAGATTCATTTAAAGGTGAAGTACAGATTAGTGAAGATGTCTGAGACTGCTGAGCACTCCCTGTTAAGGGTACTAATTCACTAAACTCACAATTGTGTGATGTTGTTGTGTGATAGAGTAGACATTACAGAGAAGGGTTATTTTTCCAAAGTTTCTTGAGCATTATTCTAGAATTTATCTTAGAGAAATGGATTCTTTGGGGCTTATTGGATGCCAAAGGGCCACCCAGAAAATGCTCAATGATAGTAAACATCTACAAAATATCCTCCCAAGTAATTTTGCTGCTTTTCTACAGGTTTATTTTTGTTATTGAGGGTTATTTTGTCCCTCCAGATTCTCCACCTATTGGTTTTGGTAAGAATCCTCATGCAATAACAGCATACTTGTATGTGGTAATATAGAACTCAGAGGTATGAGAATTTTCAAGAGCTCTCAGAAGATGTTTCTGTTTAGTTAAGTTTTCTTCAAAAAAAACTTAAGAAAAGGTTTCTATTAAGTAAGAATCTCTTTCACAGTGATCCTTTCACTGTGTGGTTCTTTTGGTAAGTGATGACCTACAAGTGTGTGGAAGAAAGGATGGAAGTGCATGAAAGAGACCTTTGTAAGAAGAATTTGGAAAACAGGAAGTGCAAATGCTGGTTAGAGATTATGTACTTTTGTCTGTAGTGCTCTTAATCAATTATCTTCGTAAAGATATGCTCAAGATGTATAGTCTTGAGTCTTTTAATACTTTTTGGAAGTCAGTATAACTAAAGAAATGCAGAGTGAGAGGGAACAGAGGATTGGGAAGCGATTAGCTTCATTCGAAAAAATAAGTGACATCAAGGAAGACAGGTATTCTGAAAAGATTCACTCAATTTGATGTATTAGATCTCTGCGTGGCTAACTGACGATGTTGACTCAAAGCAAATACATTTCTTTATGAGGCTTAAAATTGTACATGTATAAAGGCATTTTTGCATTCCTTTTTAAATGTCTGGGAACCTTTTCTTACCAGTTTAAGGTTAACTCCAAGAACAAAAAGTATATAAAACCCTGCATGGAAAGTTTTAATGGATGGAAACTGCCCACAGAAATGTGAGTTACCTCCCCAGCAGAATGTTCTCCCTCAGAGAACATTCGGTATTTTTATAATGTATCATGAATACCATTTCCTGAATCTCGAGACTCCACAAGGCAAATTCCTGCCTCAGCAACCTCCCCTTTTCCTAGGTAAGAGGGCACATGAAGCAGGGCTTGATCTGTAACACTCTTTGGGTGCTAGGATTCCCTGTCCTTTTGAAAGGAAAGGCAGTTTTTTGTGTTTTTCTGGTAAAACAGATAGAATCAGTTCAAGGATACAGTTATATTCTTCCTTACACATTGATTGCAAATGATGATAAATATTGGCAAGCTAATCTTCAAATGGTCACCAGGCGGCCATTCATTTCTCTCATGGACAACTGTATAACTGTTATGCCAGTTCCTTGAGAACTTTCCTTCTGCCACTCTTCAATATAAGCAGAATAAATGATAAAAACACCGTCTTGACTGCAAGGTGTACTTGCAGCAACTACCTGTTACAGCTTCTATATCACTGCCAGGGAGAGCTGAGCTATTTGCTCAGAAAGCTGAACTTTACATTTGCCAAGTAAATATAGAATACATCAGACTAAGTAGATGTCCCAACAACAGAAATGGCCTTCCAAAACCCTCGAAATTTGGCCCTCTGTTGGGTCTGGCTGGCATGCAGGCCATATCATGCCGTGCTTTGTATTCGTGGCTAGAACCAATGTTTTGAACTAGGGCTGAGCGGTGCTCACACAGCATGAAGGCTGTATCTCCAGCCCAGCACCCCCAAAAGCCAGTAGGCTGGGAGTGTGCGAGTTATTGAGAGGGCGCACAGCTGGCGCAGCTGATCCAAGCTGAGGAAAGGGATATTCCATAAAATATGAGATCATGCTCAACAATAACAGGTCAGGGAAAGCAGGCAGGAGGCATTTGCTATTAAGGCATTTGTCTTCTGAAGCAACTGCTATGTGTACCAAGGTTCTGCTTCCCAGGAAATGACTGGACATCATTTGCTGATGGGAGATAGCTAATAAATATTATTTTGCCTTGCTTAGCCTCCATCTGTAGCATTTGGGGTTTTTCAGGGCGGTTGGTTTGGTTTTTTTTTTTTTTTAATTAATCTGCCTTTATCTTGATCCATGAGATTTTCATCTTATCTTCTCCCCCTGTTCTGCTGAAGGGGTGGAGAAAAAGAGCAGCTGGGTGGGTACCTGGCAGCCAGCCAAGGGCAATCTGCCACAGGCCCCCTGGCAAAGGATAGATTGGCCTCTGCTGGAGCATAGATGACAATAAGATCCTAGGAAAAAAAGGTTCATCTAATCTGTTTAATCAGCAGGCTTGTTATAATGTAGTTTACAGATACTGAGCTTGTTT
>NW_010399275.1:21580-26624 GCF_000710305.1 Buceros rhinoceros silvestris | reverse complement strand
TATATGCTAAAATAAAGAGAGGTTTTATTCATCATGATGGATTCCATCTAGATTTTCTTTTTAATGCTTCAGTGGTTCAATTAAGATACTGCATGCCCTGCAAGGAAATTTTTCAGAGATGCTGAAAAATTTCTTAAACCTGAACCCTTGGTAGCAGTTAAATCTAACTGGCAGACCTCAGCATGAATCAGGTACTTAATGCCTTACACTGTCTGGGTCTCAGCCCTTTCTGTGATATAATTTTCCAGTGCTGCAGCAAAAAGTAATAATCACTCACCAGAAGTTAATATTGGTGGCAGAACAGAGAGAAAAGTAAGACAGTCAGTAGGCAAGCATTTGTTCTAGCCTTAAAGCTAGCTATTCTTATGAGTTTTCAAGGATATATAATATAGCCAGTGGTGTGTGGATGCATTTAATCTATTTTTACAAAGGTATGGATGAAAATATTGGGAAGACAAATATTTATACAGTAGCTTCACTTCTGTGTTTGTATTGGTCTTGTTTGGCTTACTGTCTTTCTTAGATGTATTGGCACACACTTAAATATTTGTAAAAGAAGCTTCAGTTTCTCCTCCAAACAGTATGTCCCAGAAGAACAAATTCCTGCAGATGCAAACCTGGAACATCCATTGGGGCGGTGCATATTTATTTTTGTCAGGTGTACAAACAAGGAGAAATGTTCAGCTTAACAAATTCTGGGAAATTGAATTTATCCTCTCCAATGGTTCAAGACATCTCTCATAATTCTGTGAAACTGTAATGATGACAAATTTTTCATATTTGGAGTTAACTAAAGAAACATATTTCTAGGTGTACCAGTACAAAATTTCAGAAAACTATACTAACAAATATTCCTTATAATAATTTAAATTCTACCCTATTCTTCCATGATTTTAAGACTCTATGAATCTGAACACCAAGTTAAAAGTGTTAAAAAAAGAAGTTAAGAACTTGTCTGTGGTTTTTGGTTGTACATAACTGTAATAAAATGTGAGAAATGTGGATACCTGCAATGTCATTATGAAAAGCTTGTATTGTCTCTGTGCTCTTTCCTCTCAATGCGGTGCTGGAGTATCCAAGCATCCTTTTGGCTCCAAGTATACTATCATCACTACAATTAATGACAATAAGCAAAGAAGTTTTAATCTCCTTTTGATTGGATGTCTCCTTCTCTGAGTGATAACTACCGCCCAGGAATCTTCCAGTCTAAAGATGTCGTATACTATGTCTTGTTGGTTTGGTGGTGTGAGCCCCTGAGTTTTCAGTTCTGGGGATTTATTGTCCAGACTTTTCTGAAACTCAAACCCCATAATGTTAATTACAGAATAATAGCATAATTTATGTCAGAAGGGACGTCTAGAGGGTCTCTGGTCCAACCATCTGCTCACAGCAGGACAAATTCTATCAGATTGCTCAGGCCTTGCCCAAAGATGGAGATGCTATGGTCTGCTTGGGCACCTGTGCCAGTGTTTGCCAACCCCAATAGAGAATCCTTTTATCCCCTCATGTCTAACTGTAGTTTCCTGTATTCCAGTGTGGTCCATTTTGTCTTGTCCCATTACAATGCAGCTCTGAGAAAAATCTGGCCCTGCCTGATGTGCTTTCATTAGGCAGTTTTAGAGAGTAATTATGTCCCACTTCAGCCTTCTCAAGACTGCATAAATCTCTCTCAGACTTTCCTCATACGCCATGTTTTTCATTCCCTGAACTATCTTGCCTTCTGGACTCTGTTCGGTTTGTCAAGACTTATACTGGAGAGCCCGGAGCTGGACTCAGAAGCAGTGAATGGCAGAGGAGAATCACTTTCTTGGACCTGCTGGGTGCACACTGGATAGTACTGCCCCGGGTACTGTAGGCCTTTGCCACGAAGGCACTTGGTTGAAAGGTTTAAAGGGCAGACTGACAGGCAACACTGAGGTGGATGTCTGCTGCAGACTGCTTGGTCTGGAAGAAGATGTGCCTTCTTTAGACAACAGAGGAAACCTTCCTGTTTGCAGTCCTCATGGGAAACTTCAACCCAATACACAGCTGGGCACAAGCAATCCAGGAGGTTTCTGGAGTACACTGGTGACAGCTTCCTGACACAGGCAAATGAAAATTCAATGAGGGAAGACAGTTTGCTGAATCTGAGACTTAGAAACAAAGAACTGACTGACAATGAGAAGGTTGGGAGAGGCCTTAGCTGCAGTGAATGTGAGATGGTGGTGTTCATGATCCCGAGAGGAGGAGAAAAAAGCAAAAACCAAGATCACAGCCCGGGGCTTCAGGAGAGCATGCATTGACCTGTTCACTGTTGGGAAGAATCACACGGCATACAATCCTGGAGAGAATAGGGGTTAAGGAGAGTTTGATGATTTTCAAGGATCGCCTCCTCCAAGCTCAAGAGTGGTCAGTCCCATCACGCAGAAAATCAACAAAGGCTGCAGGAGGAAGCCTTCAGTTTAGGAAGTCCTAGTATTGAAGGTGTTATCTATGTGATAACACATTCTATACTCATGGGTGAGCATAAATATATTACTATTTTCATCATTCTGCTCCTCAGACCTTGAGAATATGTCAAGCCAGCATGGGTTTGATATGTGGGCTAATGATATGATTTGTTTTATTCACACAAAGTTTTCAATTCTGCTTTCTTTTTTGTTTTAATCAGAAGTGCTAACTTTAAAATTGTTATTAATGTAACTTTACTAGTGATATTCCATTAAAAAAAACTCTAGGGAGTACTGGAGAATGCATTTATTTTCCAATAATCATCAGAACAAACCGAATCCAGATATTTTACCACTTTTATACATATATGCATAGGCACACATCATTCATGACCCCCTCATTAAAGCACAAAATGACATTGTAAAAGCAAACCTTAATTTCGGTTTTTTAATTATCTCCTAAGATATTTCTTCTGTGTTAGAGAGGCAATTTGTGCTAATGATATCAGCATAGACTATTTAGGTAACTAGTTGATATTAACAAAGATGATAACTACTGTGTTTCTAATTCTAAAATTTAAACTTTTTTTTTTTGCTTTTAAATTTCATATCATTGTTCATTGATCAACATATAAAGTAGAAAACCCCATCAAAATACACATTTCAGTGTTTCTGTTTTCCCATGAAAGATGTCTTCGGTTTGATATATCGTATTTATTCAACCTTCTAAAACCACATTTGGAAGATATTCTTAGGGTAAAAAATGCAACTACTTGTTATTTTAATTCTGTCCTATGACTGTGATGAGTTCTAAGATGTACTGACTTCAAGAAGGCCCTGGCAATACTGAGCATTTCTGAAAGGTCTGTTTTAGGTGCATTACTGTTTTTATTTCTTTTAGTTGGTTGGTTGGTTGGGTTTTAGGTAACTTTTTGAGAAAGTTCTATTGTATTTTTCATTTTAACATAAAGAAATTGTTTTAGGACATGGCAAATCCATAGTTGGCTATTGCTCTGTCATCCCCTGCCCGGCTCTGACGCATGTATTAGACCAGTGTGGGCTGTTTGATTGGCAACAATTAATTGGCTACTCCAAACTAGCCAAAACTCTTTACATTCTCAACATAACTTTTTTTCACACCTTGTAACTAGGAACTGGGTTTTGTGGGCTGGTGCAAAACCTGTACCAAATTTCAGAGAGATTATGTAAAAATTTATTCTTCTGCTGGAGATTGTATGTATCATCTCTTTGCTCTGTGCAGACTTCTACTACTTTAAAGTTATGGTTGGTATGAAACTTCTGCAGAGGGCTTACATAAGTATAAATACCATGAAGAAAAATCTCTCTGAGGGTGCATTTTCAGTACCAGAGGGGAGGTAATAATTCTGATCCTATTAACACCTAACAGGATTGCTTATAAAAACTTTCCCGTATCTACTACTTCCTTTAAAACTGCCTAGAGGGCTGACCTTAAAAATCAGGAGACTTAATCCTACTCCCAGACAAAAGAAGCAGGATCCTAGGCACAGTTTGTAAGCAGAATTGAGTGTAGCTCTTGGAGATGATACTGCAAACATGGAGAAATATTTAGCTGTGTTGTAAAAATTAATCTAAAAGTGGAAATCCTTAATACTTCTATCCCTTGAACTCACATGGCCAATTTTGTGCCTAATAAAGAGAACCAGTCAGTGGGGTGCCACCAAGACTAAATTTAGAGAACAATTTTTTTTTAAATACATTATTTTAATATACCCTGTCTATTTATTGAGAGTAGAACATAGCCATCAAGCTATGTTGTCACAGCTGAGTGCCCTTGATGTCATTCATTTCAGAGCTTACTGAACATTTTACTCATATTACACTCTTGCTCTTTCTGCTCATTTTTTGTTTGGTTGCTTGGATTATTTGCACTCTTTTGCACATGTTTACACAAAATAGCTCAAGATAAAATTTCAATCATTTGATGTTTAGACAGCTTTGAAACACAGTAAAATGAGACTCATTTGCCCCCTTCTGTTGCATGCTACATCAGTATCTTATATTTCATCTTCTGAAGCAATTCTTGTGGATAGAAGATTTTAAGATGCTTTTTAATCTGAGTGGCAAATACTTTGTGAATTTTAACTCCACTCAACCTGTTTCATACTGAACTTGTAATAAAATTATTTGTTTCTAGGGTCTCCTGGTTTCAAGTCACCAAAGGACATTGCATTATGGTTTAAAAAGAGCCATAAAAATTATGTTAAGACTGGAAAATTACATTAAGAGTATTAAAGAGCTTATGCTATTTAGCTTAGAGACCTGAGAAGTTACTTGATTACAGCATGTAGACATTTTAAAAGGAGAAATTACCTTTGATTCAGCTCTTTAATCCATTAGCGAAAGACTTACGACACCAAAGCATAGAACCAGGCAAATGCCAAGTAGAACTTAAGTGTGAGTGTCTTTTAATAGGAGAGTATTAATCATAGCAAAAAGAAATATTTATCACGGGAAAAAAGTAGGATCCCCATATCTCATGTATTGAAATCAAAGCTAGATGGCTTTTCCGAATCTATGCTTCATTCAGCTGAGGTACAGAGGCTCAGCAGAGGGATACCTGAAAAGATGCGGGC
>NW_010399275.1:3498-21497 GCF_000710305.1 Buceros rhinoceros silvestris | reverse complement strand
TTCAGCAGAGGGATACCTGAAATGGTGCGGTCTCTGTTCTGCAACCAGAGAAATATACATTTTGTTATAAAATCTACCATCTGAAATTAATCTCAGCAAATATGCATGACAATGTAGATTATACAGAAAGTATCTATGTCTGTGTTAGTTTTCAATGATCCTTTTTATTATAGCTACTGAGAAGAAAAAGCACTTCTATGGTGGAATCTTCTGTTCCTAAAGACATCTGTCTCTGGTCATGGGAATGATACTTCAAAACAGTTTATTTCTCTCCACCATCTATAAAGAGAAGCTTGACTGACTGGTTCAGTCTAAAGTTCGGTGATATAAATACCATTTCTACCTTCAGTGGTAATAATTGTGATTTTACTTACTGGCTCCAGAAATGCTGGAAATTCAGGGGATTTCCTATCTCATCTATACAAGACACAAGAACATATGCTGTTAAAACCAATTCTGCACCTGCAAGCTGACTCTGATCAAAATAAGCCCTATAATTCTATATTCTTCACTTTGATGGAGATCCTTCAGACTCTAAATTTTTTTCTGATTTTATATATCATAAATCCAGGTATGGGTTATATATCATGAATCTAGATACGGCGCACGTTAGCAATTCCAACAAGTAGAGTTGTATGAATGAAACATATCTTAAAACTTTTTCCATTCATTTGTTATGTGAAGTTTCTTATCATTGGTGAAGACTGTAACATGTCTTCATGCTCATACTGAGCACAGCTACTCACCTAATTGCACAACATTTTGGAACAGTGCACAGTATTTCTGAAATTGCTTCAGTGTTGAGTAGTTGCTGGAAAAACATTTATTTTATAACTGTTCTTGGTAGGTACCATGTGAGATTTTGTGATTCTTGACTTCCTACTGTTAGAAAGCATTAGCAGCCGCAAGGCAACTTCAAAGATGATCCTTGAAGTTAATGTGAATTTATCTTCCTTTGATAAACCAAAAGATTGGGCCAGCTTCTCAGCTTGTATAGGCGAAACATGTTTTTCCAACATGTACCTCAAGGCTATATGATATAAGGAAAGATTCTATAATCCTTATGATGAATTTTAATGATTTATACCAACTCATCATCATCATGGCTTGGCTTCGCGAACGAAGATCTGGGAAGGGCTTTTCCCACGCTCACTGCAAGAGATGAGTGCACCCTTCAAGCATGCACAGTGGATTTTTTTTTTTTTAGGTGAGGCGCAGCGTGTGCGGAACTGGCTCCACCCTTTACACCTGAGGTTCATCTGCCAGGGCCTAGCGAGCTTGGACGGTGACAGCGAAGTCCTCAGGTCGTAGGTTTGGTTAGAGTATCCTTCTCTTAGATGGATGCCTTACAAGGCTAAACGAGCTCCATCTGCCCGGGTTTGGAGTCAGAGTTGTCCTTCTCCTAGGATGGCTGCCCAAAGGCTAGTGAGCCCATCCTGCCCGTGGACACACTTTGTCTGACCCTTCAGCTGAGACCTGTCTGGCATCGGAGGCACACGCCACCACCAGCACAGCTCTCAACCTCACGTAGGCACACAAGCTCTTTCCCCACGGCAAGGGGGTGCCCGTGAAGAGTTGCTGCTCTACCTCCAGACATCACAGACCCGGGTGCAGGGTGGCTGGGGCCTGCCAAGAACAGGAGTCTTTTATGAATAGTCTCAAAGATTTCATAGAGATGTGCGTCTGAGTATATGGTGTAAGGATTGATTAATTTGGATGAAAATTTTTCTTCTTACACATATATTTGAAAATCATTTGGTGATAACATCATATTCTCTGAAATATTCGTATTCAATCTTTATTTCACATTTAAGAACTTAAATTATAAAAGTTTATACAGTATTTTTCATCCTCCTCTGAGATTAGAAGGTTGTCTTCTTGAATGAGGACCTAATTATTTTCTGCATATCGCAATATCATGTTCCCACCAACTGTTCTATGATGGGAGCTGCTTAGAAATAACAGCAACTTTTCCCTCCAACCCCAGCCAAAGACATCTTTGAATTGAGGCTACTCAGCACTGCTCAGAATTTAGACCATACATAAATTTAAATTGTTACTCCTTTCGTTCAGTGACAAACACCTTCTTCAACACATTTTAAAAATAAGGTGATGAAAACAACAAAATCTGTTGCTCACAAATTTAGATAATTTGGAATTTTCACAAATACCCAGAATCCTGTTCAAAGTCTCAAGCCATTTTTTCCTTTCTAATATATATAACACTTAAGAAATACTGACATCTGCTGTCAATATGGGACTGGAATCAGCCCAGTATTAGCTTTGGACTAAGTTGCTTCATTTTCCATCTGATGTGACCTTATGAGTTTCTCTGTGCTTCAGACTATCTGTAATATTATTTCTTCCTGAAATAAAACATTCAAGCTGTTAGTAGAAGTGAGTCGGGTTTGGGGAACAATTGGGAACAATTTCCTTTGTTGTCATTGGCCTAGGACTAGCTGAGACTTGATAACGATCAGACATTGATCCTTTGTTGTGATTGTTGATGGCTCATATAAAGAGATTTTTGCCATTTGGATTTTGCAGTCTTTCTAGTCTAAAGTAACCATATCCATAACAGCAAGTTATGGCTAAGAAACAAGCACAGACTGAACATGCAGATTTCTCTAGGTTTTATAAGTTAAAATAAATGAATTGTTGGTTACTGCTTTGCTTATCATTTAGCTATTATACATTGCTCGGACTAAAAACTATTCCTGAAAAGGTTTAGTTTTCTAAGAAACATTCTGAAGTTATTTGACAGCTCTTCATGTACTCCTGTCAAATATAACTGTAGCCTTGACACATGGCATAACAACATATTTCACTCTAGAAAGACAATCACATAAAAGCAGATCCAGGAGCATTGGCAGTGAAGAGGCCAGTAATTCTTAATGTACTCTAAATATTCATGATAATTTCTGGTAAGATCACAGAAAGGCAGCACAGATGTCAAATACATACAGTCATAGTTGTGGGATTTTTTTAAGTATCATGAAATTATGATCACCCATCTGATCGGCTTTCATTTTTCTACTGTCTGAAAAATACCATGTCTTATAATTTTATCATGGCTTTCAGTTCAAGGAATTTCAAGTGCATCCTAGTTAAAAAAAAAAAACAAACCAAAAAACCCCAACCCCCCCCCCAAAAAAAAAAAATCACACAAAAAAAGGCAAAAACAATGCAAGATATAAAGGTATAGAGCAAAAATACACAGACACTGAATTATATTCAATCCTCAGTCCATTCTTTCAATACTAATTACAATAAATCTTCTTTTAAAATGTATTTCAATTGTAATTCAACGCATGCTACTAATATACATGACATTGTTTATGTTATACTATTTTTCTTGACAGAAGGACTGGCTATACTGAAAAATAAATGAATTGATAAATCAGAGGTGACTGCAGCCGTTTATGACATGTACAGTGGAGTGAAAAGCATGTTGCGCAATCATTTTTAGAAAAAGATGACATATTATAGTTTAAAAAGCCAGCTTGTGATCTGCCTTTATTATTCCTGAAATAAGGATGCCACATGCCACAAAATACTGCCTCTCAAATGAAATCTTGATTGGTGTTGGCTGAACACCAAAGAGACAAAAAAACTAGGTTGTGAGTGCGCTGTAAAACTCTGCTATTCCCCTGCCGACACTATGACATTGGAAAATCTCTTTATGACTCTCTCCCATCCTCTGCTTACCTCATGCCTTCAGGTACAAAGTTCTGTTCTGACCCATAAACTTCCATCTGAAGCCAAAGTTTCTATGTGCACTCACAGCCCGGAAAGCCACTTGTGTCCTGGGCTGCATTAAAAAAAGGTATGACCAGCAGGTCGAGGGAGGTAATTCCACCCGTCTACTCTGCTCTTGTGAGACCTCACTTGGAGTACTGCATCTAGATGTAGGTTTTCCAGCACAAGAAAGACATGGACCTGATTGGAGTGGGTCAAAGAGGAGGGCCACAAAAATGGTCAGAGAGCTGGAACACCTCTCCTGTGAGAAAAGGCAGAGAAAGTTGGGGTTGTCCGGCCTGGAGAAGCAAAGGCTCCAGGGAGACCTTATGAAAGCCTCTCATTATATAAAGGGGGCTTATAAGAAAGACAGAGAGGGACTTTTTACTTGTCACTACAGGACCTGTAGTGACATGACAAAGAGCAGTAGTTTTAAACTGGAAGAGGGTGGGTTTAGATTGGACACGAGGAAGAAATTTTTTACATTTAGGTTGGTGAGACATGGGAACAAGTTGCCTGGAGAAGTAGTGGATGTGCCATCCCTGGAACTGTTCAAGATCAGGTTGGATGGGGCTTTGAGCAACCTGATCTAGTAATAGATGTCTGTGTCCATGGCCGGGGAGCTAGGATGACAATCTTTAAAGGTCCCTTCCAACCCAAACCATTCTATGATTCTATGAATATCTTAATGGGAAGATGGACTAGATTATTGTTGTAGATGCCTTCCAATTGAACTATTCTATTCTGTTAGAGAATGGAACAGATTGTACTAGAAGATATGCTAAGGCACGTGGAAGACAGGAAGGTGATTAGAGACAGCCAGCATGGCTTTGCTAAGAAGCCTGAGTAGCTTAGTGGCCTTCTGTGATGATCACTAGACAAGGGAATAGCTTTGGATGTCATCTATCTGGCCTTCGACAGAGTTCCCCACAACACCATTCTCTCTAAATTAGAGAGATGATACAGATTTGATGGATGGACTTGTCAGTGGATAACACATTGGTCACATCCAGAGGGTAGTGGTCAATGGCTTGATGTCCAGATGGAGATCATTGATAAGTGTCTCTCAGTATCCCTTAGGGGTTCATAATGGGACCAGCGCTCTTTAATATCTTCACCAAAGACTTAGACAGTGGGATTGAGTGCACCCTCAGCAAGTTTGCAGATGACATCTAGCTGAGTGGTGCTGTTGATACACCAGAGGGATGGGATGCCATCCAGAGGAATAAGCTTGAGAAGTGGACTGATGTGAACATCTTGAGGTTCAGCAAAGCCAAATGCAAGGTCCTGCACCTTGTTTGAGTCAATCCTTAGTATCAATACAGGGTGGGCGATGGAGGGACTGAGAGCAACCTTGCAGAGAAGGACTTGGGGGTACTGGTGGATGCAAGGCTGGGCATGAGCTGACAAGGTGCACTAGCAGCCCAGAAAGCAAACTGTATCCTGGGCTGTATCAAAAGAAGTGGGGCCAGCAGGTCAAGGGAGGTGATTCTGCCACTCTCCTCCGCTTTGGTGAGATGCCACCTGGAGGACTGTGTTCACCTCTGGAGTACTCTGCACAAGAAACACATGGACCTGTTGGAACTGGTCCAGAGGAAGGCCACAAGAGTGGTCGGAGAGCTGGAGCACCTCTCCTGTGAGGAAAGGCTGAGAGAGTTGGGGTTTTTCAGCCTAGGGAAGAGAAGGGAGACCTTATTGACTTTCAGTACTTAAAGGCGGCCTGTAAGAAAGAAGGGCACAGTCTTTTTAGCAGGGCCTGTTGCAACAGGACAAGGGGTGATGGTTTTAAACTAGAAGAGGGCAGATTTAAACTGGATAAAAGGAAGAGATTTTTTACAATGAGAGTGGTGAAAACAGTGGAACATGTTGCCCAGGGAAGTGGCAGATGCTCCATCCCTTGAAACATTCCAGGTCAGGTTGGACAGGGCTCTGAGTGACCTCATCTGGTTGAAGATGTCCCTGATCACTGCAGGGGATTTGGACTAGACGACATCTGAAGGTCCCTTCGATACCAAAGCATTCTCTGATTCTCTGATTCTATTGTTATTCTAATGGTCACTGAAGAGATAGTCCCAGTTGTGCAAAGACCCTTTTCCACCTTAAGTTCCAGAACTTAATTTATTTCTAACGCTTGAATTTTATAACTGTAGGTAATTTCTCATGCTGTGTGTACACATGCAAGAGCCCTAGGAATAGGGGAACATGCATGAGACCACTTTTTGCTTTATTCTTTCTTACTAAACTTCACCTGCAGTTTTCACCAGCTCTTTCACATAGTCATAAAGGGAGTCTGAGTCAAAGAATTAAACACATTTTATTCTTCACAGCATGTAAAGCATGAGATTAGACAGAAAAGGTCCTATTTGAGGTCACAGATTGCAAAGGAAAACAGCACTTACTCACAGCCCACAAAAGGTCTTGATTTTGATTGACTTAATTTGAACCCCTAAGGTTCTGGGGGAGAAGGAGATTTCAGTTTCTTTTGTTTTGTTTTGGGTTTTTTTAAAGAGCTAGTTCCCACAGAGTAATTTTGAACATTACAGAAAGAAAAGTTAAAAAGCCTTTTTCAAAGACTCTATTTGTTCCATAACGAGAACATTTTAGCATTCAAAGTTCAATCAGCTCTACACTTTAAAGTATTTTCTAAAGGGAGTATTTGTAAGAACTAGAGAAGCATGCTTCTTTACACCAGGATTATCCTATTCACTTCTGGGAATTTACTCCCTGAATACATAGAAATAAATGAGAGGAGAAGTTGAATTCAGCTGTTTACTCTTGATTATAAAATCCTGTGTTGCACAGACTCCTAGATCTCCCCATTTCTATAAGACAGGGTAAGTAGGCACATGCTCAAAATGTTCCACAGTGCTAAAAAGAAAGTTAGGCAAGGAGCCTCGTTTTTTCTTACCTTGTATCAGAGCAACTCAGAACAGTTAATGCTGTAATTCCTAGAAAAGGCTGGTGGGTAGCAAACAAAGAAAAAACAACTTTGCTCGAAAACTTCAAGACTGTACAGTCATCTTCTTCCTGGGTGTCATATTTCCCATCATTTGCAAACATAGACCCTTAGGACATCTATTTAATTTATCAGCTAAATTACCTTGTTTAGGCAATATAGTGATCAGTAAATCCGGAACATTACAGATCAGATAACAATATGTGCTGGAGCATCAGTCCCCTCAGGATCTCGCTCCCTTTTAATACACAAACACCTTGCACAAACTGCATCACACCCCCGCCTTCCACAGTAAGTACTACTTATTATGGCTTGGAGGTATCTAACTGTTTCAAACTACAGGTATTCAGGTTTTGTTAGTTTATTCTTCTGCTCATCCAAGCCTCTCTGCGGGCTCAGTGGTTAGTTTACAAATTGGGATTACACAGTCAGGTAGTGAACCTTCCTTCTTCTCTTCCTTCTTCCTTTTTCTGTTCAGTCTGCAAGGCTCATGCTAAGCACTGCACTGAGATTTCTTTTACTGTTTATTATATTCCTAAAACATATTAAATGCTGTAATGAAACAGAGGAGATGAGGTGTCTGGAAGACATAATTATAGACAAGAGGCAAACCACAACCTGAGAGATTGAATTATTTTATCTTTTATAGTATGTCATTGGTATTTGTCTCTACAAAACGAAGTTCCCTTATCTGAATATAAAGAATATACTTTTTAGGTAGATATGTCTAATTATGAACTATTGCATTAATGCAAATCATATTGAGTCATTCATGCCTTCCAGTGCCTAGAACAGTGCTAAGGACAAACTATAGTGAGAGATCATGCTACACACTTCTTCCTAGGTGTCAGTGGGACAGTTTATAAAGTAAGGAAAGCGTAAGCAGACCAAAGGCTTCTGTGCCATGACTAAATGAATGTCTAGTCAAAGAATTTTAAAAGAATGAGGGCAGCTGAGTGATGAGACAATTTGCATTTGACAGTGTACCCATTTATCCTCTTTCTTCAGTTTCTCAAGTATGATGTCCATGCCAAATCCTGAAGTAAATGAAGTCCAGGCTGTGCTACTCAATTCAGAAGATCCCACAGGTGATGACTGTGCTAAGCCAACAGTGCTGGAGGGTTTATTAGAAGCTGAACCCAGCAAATACTTAGTCCTAATTTCTCCGTGAGAAGCATGGCCTGGAGGGCTCAAAATAGCATGGGCAGATGCTGTCGTCTAGATCAAGCAGCGAGATTTTTACCTATCCCCCTGCTCCTCATTTATCACCTTTGGAGATTTCCAGCTCTACATCTTTGCTGCTATCAATGGCTGTATAGAGTAACATGCAACAGACATGTCCAAAACAGCTTCCTTTTTTTGCCTAATTGTGTGTTTCCCTAGCAGACATGTGGCAACCCCTATACCTAGGAAAGGGAATATGAAAAATAGTGTCAGGTGACAACATTTTAGATTAGCACAGATTTTTGGAAATAAACACTTACCACTAGGTAGGAGTAGAGTGCGAACCATGTGATACAGTCTGCCTTAATCTTTCCTAAGAACCTGAACACTTCACTGGGTCTGGGACCATATCAATAATCAGCATTGGAGTTCCATTTTTAGGAAAGGCAACAATCAGGTTTGAAGATATGTTTTATTCGTTGTTTACTTGGAACCACTAAGATGACATTAGTCTTAGGAGGTATACTTTATATTAAATCTGGAAGTAAAATAATGGAAAACTCTAGTGAAATGGCACTGAAGCCAAGGATTTGATTTCCCTCTCTATGTCTGACAGGTAACTTCTTACATTCTGTAAAATGTGTGTGTGTATATATATATACACACATGATAAGAGTGCTCCTGAGGTAGTTTGGAATCATGCTCTTAAAATTACAACTTTCTCGTGCATGTGTTCTTGGATGCACAAAAAAAAGACAAGCTGCTTGACACTGAAAAGCATCAAAATGATGCTTTGATGATCTTCCTTTTGGGAAAGAAATAAAAACCAAACCACTTCATTCACTTGAAAGAAATTCCTTTTTTTCTATTTTAAATCATGAAAGTGTAAATTTAACTATATATCCTGAAAAGAAAAGTAGCAATTTAGGTCAGCTCCTTTCTGAGAAACACAGTTCACTCACTGGAAATGCACTATCACTTTTATGTAAACTTGATAATCAGAAAAGATTCTTTTGAAAAGGATGGAGCTCAGAAGATTGGCTAGTGATGGCCTAGCGTCAGAAAATTACTAATATATTTAAATGAAAATCAATTTTCAGTATATTATGTCCATATTACCTTAAAATACAGACTTGTCCTGGTGTAAAACAGAATGGAAATTGTGGTGACACTGCTGTGTTATGTCTTAGAAATACTATTGTTCTTTGTAGTGCAGAACATACTAGTTAGTAGGTATTGGTGATTGGGATAGTTGAAAAATGTGCAGAGAAAGAGAGAGAGAAACGTTAAATTAATTACAAAAAGCAAGTCATTCATAGAACTTGTACACAATTTTTCATATAAAGACAACATTATTACATGTATTAATGTAGAATAAGGAGGAAGAAATGAAAGATTATCAAATTGCTAAAAGGATTTTAAAGCATATAACTTTTAGGAAATCTTCTAATGGTGTCATTAATAGAAAATAGTATCTGCCATAACATTAACATTATGATAATGTTATGACAGATAATGTTAAGACATCCATCCATCAACAAATAAGTGTAGAATAATAATTTTAAATTTAGGTCAAGGCTTGGAAGGGTGTGCATCTCCTTTGGTGAAATTCTGTTTTGCTGGAGCCACTACAGCTGAGGTGTGGGTTTTCTAAGCTGGAATCTTTGCTTGAAGGTCAGGAGGCTCTACAGAGGGATCTGAACAGGCTGGATCAATGGGACAAGTCCAGTTGTATGAAGTTCAATGAGGCCAAGTGCTGGGGCCTGCACTTGGGCCCAACAATCCCCTGCAATGCTACAGGCTTAGGGAACAGTGGCTGGAAAGCTGCAGAGCAGAAAGAGACCTTGGGTTGTTGGTCGACAGCCAATTGAACATGAGCCAGCAGTGTGCCCAGGCAGCCAAGAAGACCATGCAAGCATCCTGGCTTGTATCAGCACTAGTGTGGCCAACAGGAGGAGGGAAGTGATTGTCCCCCTGTACTCGGCACTGGTAAGGCCACATCTTGAGTCCTGTGTCTGGTTTTGGGCCCCTCAATTCAAGAAGGATGTTGAGGTGCTGGAGCAGGTTCAGAGAAGGGTAGTGAAACTAGTGAAGGGTTTAGAGAACTTGTCTTATGAGGAGCAGCTGAGGGAACAGGGGCTGTTTAGCCTGGAGAAGAGGAGGCTGAGGGGAGACCTTATCACTCCCTACAACTACCTGAAAGGAGGTTGTAGCAGGGCTGGAGTCGGTCTCTTCTCCCACGTAACAAGTGACAGGAGGAGATGAAGTGGCTTCAAGTTGCAGCAGGGGAGATTTATGTTGGATATTAGGAAAAATTTCATTACAGAAATGGTTGTAAAGCATTGGAACAGGCTGCCCAGGGTGGTGGTGGAGTCCCCATCCCTGGAAGTGTTTAAAAGACGTGTGGATGTGGCACTGAAGGACATGGTTTAGGTAACCTGGTAGTGCAGGGTGGACTCGATGATCTTAAAGGTCTCTTCCAACAAAATGATTCTGTGATTCTGTGACTCAGAGTACATGAGCAGTGCAGCCTTTTCACCTGTGCTTTGTCTGCTCTGTGCATAAATGTTGGTCATTGCCACTGAGTTTCTGAAACTGACTCGTAGACATTCACACACTGAGATACTCTGTGTATGTCTACTTGCATCCTGTTTTCATCAGCAGAATTGAAACACATACATAAATAAATGCCTTAATATAGGATGAGTACACTCAGTTCCTCCACGTCTCTGAAAAGAAAATGTTTATAGCAAGCTCATAAGCATGGAGATATTAGATGTTGAGCTAAAGAGCTTTCCATTTGTTTACTTATGTTTTGAATGCTATTTAGAGAAAAATGCTGCTTTTGTCAACTATTCCAAAGGCAATTTCAGGACTCGCACAATCACAGATATAAAGAGTCACTGCAGCAAGCATTCATATGAATTTCCAATACCTCACTGAAAGTGAGTGAGAAACCCCTTCACTGAACAGCCGATGCTAGGCCTTGGGCAGCTCCTAGGATAGAGAAGACTTTCATGAACTTAATGCCTTGAAGGGGGCAGGGTGGGGAACACGTAAATCCTTGTTTCCCAATGGTCTATCATAACGGGGAAGCCAGAATAGAAAAGGAATGATGAATCAATCTCTGCATGCTTGCGACGCGGTCCCTTAGTTTTGTTCCAATATGTGTAATTAAATACTTACTGGGATTTCTACATGTTCTAATGCTTTGAAAGATGATTCTGCATACAAGCTAGGTGCTGTTCTTATCAACAAGATTCACCAAACAATCTGAATGGAAATACAACACGAAATTGAGACAGAGTATGGTAAGATCTCCTCAGTTCTGCCAGTGTACATGCCAAAATCTGATGGTACAATAGCAAACATATTACTTGGTGCTTGAAGAATTGTAAATTATTCAAAGTATGCTAATTTAGTTTTTTAAATAGTCAATTATTCAAATAAATATTTCCACAAAAATGGTTGAGCAATACCCATATCAGATGCCCTAGTTATCACCTACTTTTGCACTATCCAGTAACTTCCCAAGAGTAAAAATGCAACATTAATAAGATATGCGTGTTAGTCAACATTTCCAAAATGGAATGCATGCAACTATGGACCTCTTTCAGTATTTCAGTACCTCAGTAGAGATGGTTTACTTTTAGATATGTTAAGTGATTTGTTGCTCCTAATAAAGTGAAAATCCAAACCACTTACTTGGTGAAATCTGTGTCACCCAAGCTTGAACACAGGATGGGTTAACTTTAAGACATACTGAGCATCTGATATTCTTTGGTGTCTACAAGAAGACCTGCATTTATGATAACTACCTGCTCAGGCAAATGTTGGAGGAATGTGAAATGTTACTTATATTTAGTTTTAAGTTTTGGCAGAAGAATGTGGGTGATATAAAAGAAAAGATGTTCTAAAGATAGCACAGTACATGTACAGATTGTCTGGTGAATCTGGGGAATCTCTGTCACTGAGTGTTAGACATCTATCAGAAATGGTTTAGGTGTATCCTGATAGGTTGGACAGGATTACCTGGAGTATCTGTATTCCCCACAGCTTTATAATTCTACAAATAGAAAAATAAATATTTCAGGTTGGGATAAGAGTAGAATCTTCCAGCTTCCTTGACAAGATAGATGAAGTACCACAGCTAGAATAGTTTTCTAACATTTAATGGTTTAATCCGGAAATAATGGCATTTACAAATAAAGAATTCATACACACCGTGGTATTTTTGTGGTTTTAGATAAGGGTAATTTTTGCAAAAGAGGTTGGTAGAAATGAAGTTCTACCCAAACAGGGAAATAAAAGAATCTACTGCAACGTCTGCATAAAATTATTAGTATTAGTATCAGTATTAGTATTAATAATGACAATCTGAAGAAGGAATAGGAAATGTTTCTGAGATAATATTCTATTAATAATTTTTGTCATGCTTAGCGAGAAGCGATTCTCACCTGAACTTGTGAGTATCTTCATCTCCACCAACCCAATTTGAAAAGATGTAGATTATATGGATTATCCAGGCCATACTTAGCTCATTCGTGGCCCTCGTCCGCAAGCTGCTCTAGGAATGTCTTGGTTTTAAACAGCCCCAGCAGAACAGCTTCTACTCTGTGAGGAGAGGTGACAAAGAAGAGAACAATAACAATTCCTGGGTTGTTTTTTTTCAGAAAAATTAAAAATTGTCTAATTGTTCTTCCTTTGTATCCTTCAGCTCTTTTTCCTCCCTTTAACATGAAATACTTCCTTTTCCTCTTC
This sequence comes from Buceros rhinoceros silvestris, assembly GCF_000710305.1. Lineage (NCBI taxonomy): Eukaryota > Metazoa > Chordata > Aves > Bucerotiformes > Bucerotidae > Buceros > Buceros rhinoceros. The sequence goes on along the minus strand of NW_010399275.1, from coordinate 8,878 downwards.
CAAGGGAAGAGGACATGAAATACTTTGACATGAAATACTTTGACATGAAATACTTCCTCTTCCAAGCGAACAGTCTGGGACAATGGCTCTGAGAGCTTGTGATATCCCACGTGTTCTGTGCATGAGTCACGACCTGCAGATGGTAAAGGACATAGTCCCAGTTATTTTGTCTTCTTGTTTTGGCTCATTAACGACAACTGATAATTCGCTGCCATCCAAGGTGATGAAAAGGAATCTCTCTGTGAGACCACTGTGCCATTAATTCCTTCCTACTGGTTTCACAGAAACAAGAACCATGGAATCCATCCACAAAGTACATGACCTGGGACATTCGTCTATGTGAGCTTTTCCTCCTTCAGATATCTTGCAATTGCATAGCTATGAAGAATTTTTAATTGTTTTTCACAACAGATAAGACTTTTTCTTGGATTTTTTGGCCTGGCATGTAACCAGATTTCAAGCTCTCCTACCCTGCTGTGCTCTGGAAGTCTCATCACTAACCCAGCAATTAGAAAAGGTTAATTTAAGAAAATTTAGATTGAATTTACATTGTTGAAGAGTTGCATTTTTAAAAGCCACCTCTGTCAAGCCTCCAGTTTCTTTTCTTTCTCCCAAGCATCACCAGATTCAGGGAATAAGCAAATGATGAATTAGGTAATAGGATTAATTTGAAGTCACAGAAAGAAATATCCTTTAAGAAAAATATTTTGTCTCAAATTACCATTACTTGTGCTCAGGACATACTCAGTTGAGTGCAGGTCATACAGGGCCATGCTGTCAGCATGCACTGGGATGGATGATTCTTGCCCTGCCAATTTTATCTATTAAAGAAGAAAAGAAGGGTTAGGAGAAACTGAGACACAGACCAGGAACACAACACCACAGTCATTGCTTATGGCAGTAGCAGAGTATCTCATATTACCTCAATCTCATTTTACTCACATCTTTTCTCAACTGTTTGTGCGATATAATGAGCAATTTGCTGTTGCAACAGAATGCATGTAAATCTATGGGTTTCATCCCAGGGTACTGAAAGACTGGCCGATGTTGTTGCAAGACCTCAGTTACTTATCAACAGTCTTGAATCTGGAGAGGTCCCACTTGACTGGAAACTACGGAGTGTCATTCCAGTCTTCAAAAGGGCAAGAAAGAAGACCTTGGTAGTTGCAAGCCTGTCAGTTTTACTTCGGTACCTAGTAAAATTATGGAGATTATTCTGGAAGTTATTGAAAAACGCTTGAAAGACAATGCAGTCACCAGTCAAAGCCAACATGGGTTCACAAAGGGAAAGTCATGCTTTACTATCTTAATTTCCTTTTATGACAAGATCATCTCCCTAAAGGATGAAGGGAAGGCAGTGAATGTGGGGTTTTTAAAATTTATTTTAGAAAATACTGTCTCTGAGAGTATCAATCTGAACAAAATGTCCAGCATGCATCCAGACGTGTGTACAATACAATGTGTGAACGATTGGCTGAAGGGCCAGGCTCACAGAGTTGTAGTAAATTGGTTGGTGGCCAGTCAGTAGTTGTGCTCCCCAGGGCTCAATTTTATGGCCAGTTCTCTTCAATGTTTTTATCAATGACGTGAACACAGGAATTGAATGCATGCTAAGCAAGTCTGTCAGCTATACTAAATTAGGCAGACCTGTTGACTCCCTCAAGGGTAGAGAGGCATTAGAGAGACCTTGATAGATTAGAGCACTGGGCAATCACCAACCACATGAAATTTAACAAGGACAAATGCCAACTTCTGCACCTGGGATGGTCTAATGCTGGATGTGTGTATGCACTGGGAGTCAAAACACTGGAGTACAACCCTGCAGAAAGAGAGGGTGTGGTTGATGGTAAGCTCAATATGAGTTAACAATGTGATGTGGTGGTTAAAAGGAACAACCGTATCTTGGGGTGCATTAGGCACAGTATAGCTAAGTGGTTGAAAGAAGTGATCGTCCCACTGTAGTCAGTGTTAGTGCAGCTTCACCTCAACAACTGTGTGCATTTTGGGTTCCACAATACAAGCAGGATATAAAAATTTTAGACTATGTCCAAAGGAGGCGAATAAAAATAGTGAAAGGACTAGAGGGCAAAACGTGTAAGAGGCAGCTAAAGTCACTTGGTTTGTTCAGCTTAGAGGAGACAGAGACGTGACCTCATTGCTGTCTACAGCTTCCTCATGAGAGATGAGCAGAGACGAAGGTGCTGATCTGTTTTCTCTGGTGTTCAATGATAGTATGTGGGGAATGGCTTAAAGCTACGTTGGAGAAAGTTCAGATCGGACATTAAGAAAAAGTACTTCTCTGAGAGAGGGGTCAAGCACTGGAACAAGATCCCTGGGGAAGTGGTCATGTCCCCAAGGCTGTCAGTATTCAAGAAGCATTTAGACAGTGATCTTAGATATGTGGTTTAACTTTTTAAGTTGCCCTGTATGAAGTCGATCATCCTCATGGTTCCCTTTCAACTCAGGATATTCTATGATTTTATGAATCTGGGAAATTGGGGTAGAAGAGGAAGTATTTGTCAAGGAAGCATGAAAAATTAGTTAATTATTTTAAATAATAAGAAATAATTGCATTTCCAAACAAATAATATGGTTATTTGCCTGTATTTTTCACTTAGCATTTTAAAGAATTTCAAACATATATACGTTAAGAAAAATGCATTTATCAAATGCTTACATGTACCAATTAAGAATCTCTTCCAGCTGATGCTGTGAGATCGATATGAACTATTTCTTCAATCAGGAGACAATGGGAATCTGATTAAAATTAAAAAAAAAAAAACCAAAACAAAACAAAACAACCCATCCAACTTGCTCTCTATGAATAGTAAGTTAAATATATAGCTCTATTTAAGAACAGATTTAACTTTATTCTTTATATTTTGAAGCTCTTATGTAAAGATTTATAACGGATTTTATTCTTCAGTTTATATTTGACAGCATATATTCTCACAATTCTTTTTATTCTTTTCCCTTAGGAATTTAGAATTGTGATTTACAGTCAAATTTATTATTTAGCATCTTGTGCTTTGTAGTGAAATGATGTAGAATTTGCATCAAAACATTTATTACGTGAACTGTACTGTATTTTCCTCAGTATTATGTATCTCAAAGTATTTTTAGGTATGTATGAATGTTGTACATAAAACCTTTTAAAATATTCTTTTGTGCTTTCTTATTTGACAAGGATTTCTTAAGAAATCTTCCATTCAGGTGACTGAAAGTTATTTTAAGGAAGAAGTGATTTATTTATACTCATAAAAAATAACAATCCATTTTTGTTTCCTTTCTTTTTTCTTTTTAATTAATTATATTTTCCAGTCTGCCCACAAAAGTATACCTTGAGCAGTGCACCTTTTTTTTTCTTTTTTAGCTTTACTTTTGGGCTACCCTACCAAGTTCTGGTTATAGTGTAATGTGTTCTCTAAACCATGTGGATAAATTATACCTTGAACTGAAATGTCATATTCAATTAAAAAAAGTACCTATTCAGACATTATGACTAGTGCTCCTTAGTGTGCAAGTAAAGGTTGGAATTACCATTGTGTTTTCTTTTAACTAAAGGTGCAGAATATGGTCTTTACTTAAATCCTGTTAGGATAAGTTTAGTATTAACAACCTATCAAGACAGAGTTACCCAATGATATTTCACATAAGTGAACAAATATACAGAGGCTCTAGATAACATTGCAGTGGAGTTGGATGATTAATGACTGCCAGTAAGATATACCCATTGTCTGTATATAGTCAATCTGTATATGATTTTTCCAGTTGACATTGAAGGCTTATTTAACCTTCCTGAGTATATGCTCAAACAAATCTATTTGTGACATAAAGATAAAATATTTCCAGTCAATAGCAACAGAACAGATGCCCTAGCTGATAGGCAGAAGAGAGCTTGGGAGATAATTCAGCAGCCTCTGTACATCACCATTAATTTATCACATCCTACTGGTCCTTTTCTTTATACAAATGAACCAAACTGCCAGCTTAGAAAGGTTTTACTGCTTTATCTCATTCTTAGAGTTTTATATTTGTGCCAGAGAGTTCATTTGCCCAAATTCAACTCAGATCTAACTAGGCTAATGAATTCCCCAAACCACTCACAATATATAAAGCCCTTGCATTATGTCCTAACTGACTTTAAAGATGGAAAAAACCCTTAAAACTATATTCATGGATACTTGGATATACAGCAGTACTACCTGTGAAAATTCCAGATCTATTTCCTCTGTGTCACAAGTACTCTTATCCTTCCAAAATTATGATTCTCAGAAAATAGGGCGTGGAAAGATAATAATCTTTTTGCTCACAGAAAATTCACTGCATTATTGCAGTCAGGGCAATCCAAAAAACAAGCCTGTGTGGTGCGCACTCCAGAGGAACAACTGCCTAGCTATTGACAACAACTTTAGCCGTTCTACCTCTACACTGCTATGTAGCCTGAGGGGTAAAAGGCACATGAAACTGAGCACAGCAGAGCACAAGGCTCAGTAAGGATAAGGAAACTCTCTTTACAGTAACTGTACAGCTACAACGGAGGCCTGTGGTACCCATAAACGTACAACATTGCACAGACTTTAATATTAGCTTGTTTCAAACCCAAAGACAAGTGCGCTAACATAACATAACCATGCAAGCTAGTAAAATCAGCCTTGCCATGCCGATTTTAGGCTGACTGTGCTCTGCGCTAATCTCACAAGACTCCTGTCTGGACATTTGGGCTTGTTACCAACTTGTTATAAGAAATTGCTGTGGGATACCATGATACCAGATTTTTCTTGATCATATATACATTTTAAGCTCAGGATGACAGCAAAGGCTTTGAAAATACAACCACCCGAGAATTACAACTTGCTGATGATCAGCTATTAGACACTATTAGCACAGCTGTGAGGGATGACTATATCCTTTTAATAAAAAGCAGCAGCAAGGAAGAAATGGAAATAAAACAGCCCACAACAAAATGAGGCATCTGTTATGACATGGGAAAATTGTTGCATCTGCCCCAAGTATTGTGCAGCACATATTCCAGGGTGGAGGCCGAGGGGGACAAGGTCACAGATTTGAGAGCGTGAACAGAGCTGAGCACCCACCTACGACTTTCTGGTTTCTCTTACTGACAGGCTTGTGAACCTGATAATCTTGATCTCACCAGCTATCGCTATCAAGGGCTGTTAGCATCAGTGCTAATAATATGGGATTAGCCCCGAGGTGTTGTAGGATTTGATTGGTATGGGCTGACTGTTTTGATTTCGTAGTGATAATGACTGAAAATGAATAAGAACTACTAGCATAGAGTAGGTTGTTAAGGAATTTCAGTCTTGCTAAAGTTTATTTTAGAGTTCAGAACTACTTTGATCTATCAGTCTTCTACTCT
>NW_010399275.1:0-3401 GCF_000710305.1 Buceros rhinoceros silvestris | reverse complement strand
CTCTTTCCCATCACAGAGAACTCTAATTCCCTATCTGTCAGAGATATATGTATACATATACATGTATACATGTGTCCAACTACAACAGTTTAATCTCCGTGAACTAAACTGTAGAGGGCTAGGCATATTTCATCACAGAACTGTAAGACTATCTTTGAAAATTTGAGCCCAAAAAACCTTAATATTTAAATATAATGCTTGGCTCAGCATTACCAAGCACGGCAAACTGGGACTTACTGGGAAACTACACAATAAACTCTTTCTTTCACATGGGTGCATTTTCATTTTATCTGTCAAAGGATCATCATTATGTATCATGAACTATTACTCAGAATAAATCATTTTCTTCTGAATGGACAAGTATTGACTGCTTTTGAGAAAATGAATTATAGCTTTGTCTTTTTTAGCATAAAAATTTGTATGGCATGTTCATTTATATACATTATGAGATATTCTGTAAAGATTTTATTTAATACATCTTAGATTTGAGTAAGGCTTTATCACCAGTCAAATTCATTCATCTCATTGACTTTACTGCATGTCAGTCCAGCATCAGGAATGGGCTCCTGCACTTTAGAGGTAATTCAAATATTAGATTTACATTCTTCATACTTTCCTGTCATCATCTATTATCACCTCTGTATCTGTAGCGCTTTGTGAAATGTCCCTTGACAACCAGATATTTGCTAAGCTGAATGATTTTAGGGTTGATTTATTATAATATTCACATAAAGTGGCAACAGTAGAGGAAGAAAGTAAATTAAGTTTTTAATTATGAGCACTTCAGAGGTGAAAGCTCTTATTTTCACCATCTAATTGCTGCTTCCACACAAGGAGGCTTTTAAACTGAATTTGCACAAAGATACATTTCTGACTGGATAAATGGTTGGTCTTTCAGATATTTTATGCTTTTCTATCATGGCAAGTACTCCAGTGTTCATGGGTGTGGTGTGCTCAGGCTGTGATTTGGGCATCTCTCTTGTATAGATGGGTGCAGAGTCAATTAGTTTTAGATGTCTCTGAAATAGATATTGGTATCTTGGATAGTCTTCGTAAATTTTCTGAATTCCATTTTTAAACAAAGATGACGCAGTCATTTAATTGTAAATTAAAAGTTTAAAACAGGTCAGATGATGAGAACCATTCACGAACCAATTTATCTATATTGGAAGGAATTGTTGATTAAGTCAGATAACTGTAATGCAAAAAATTTTGTCCAAATGCAGGTGAGATGACTGTTACCCCACCTGTCAACACAAGCACACCTTACCAATGCTGAGTCCATCACGTATCTTACAATCTATTTCTCCTGATATATTGGATAGGTAAAATGGAACTAGTGATTTGATTCTCATCATTTGCACATTTTTCATGAATGAATTAGGTCTGTGAAAACTGTTATGGAAGTTGGAGAGGACTCCATTAATTCAGGAATACAGCAGAGTAGAGTGGGGGAAAGTACTTTGAAATCAAGCTGATTTGTTCCTAATAAATCTTTTGTTGTGACGGGGCCATTTTGAAATCATTTTGAAAGCAGTTCTGTTGCCAAGGACTTTAGGCAGGCAAACACCAACAAAAATGTCATATAAAGGCTCATTTTTGCATACTTGTATCTGTGTTGTTTCCTTAAGAAATGGTACAGCCCATCTTGCACACATTCATTGATACCTCTGAAGATTGTTAGACACTGGAATAATTAGGAGCCTGAAGAAACGTCCTCAAATACCAGCATGCCAAATTTCTTGCACTTACATTATGATTAAAATTCAATAGAAACAGGATGTTTTTTGAGATGTCAATGTGACCAAGGAGAAAAAATGCCATTGAGAAGAAGGGTTAACATGAAATAGCACACTGATTTTAAAGGTTCTGTTAACGAACAGATCGTGAGTGAACCAAGACAAAGCTCTCAGTCAATGCTTGCCATTAGATCCCAGAGGAAAGGGGAGTGGAAAACCAAAATGCTGATTTTTCCAATGCCAAAAAAATGAAGTTTCCTACCAGTCAAGTAGGATCTTGCACCCACATGGGCATTTGGGTTCTCTCTACAGTTAATTGGATCTGGCTGCCTTAGAATTGGCAGATGGGCCACCAATTTTCCTGCCCATTGTGGGTAGTCAGGACTGTGAGGAAATATTTTATTTGCCTTGGTATTCACCCTCGGACCTTGTGAAGCTTGACGCGTACTGCCTTCCTTTTCAAAGGACTCCAAGGTCACTCTTTTAAAACCTGACCTGAAGTGTCACAGCTGCCTTTTCCACAGTAGCTCAGGTGTTACATCACCAATTCCCTCTGTTCTCTGAGATATTTTCAGTCTGCTTTATTTTTCTTCTTCACTGACTGATCTCCTCACTACGCTACCCGGCCTAGGAGCATTTTCCTCACTTCCCTCTGAAACTGAGAAGCTAAGTAAAAACATGACTTGGGACATGGAAGTTCATGAGAGAACATTATCCTCTGAGTCAGGTGCTTCTTCTGAAAGAGAGACATGGGTTATTTTCCTAGCCTGAAGGATTCAGAGACATGTTATGATGCAGACACCATCTACTAAGCATGAGTTAAATGCATAATGGCACATCCATCAAGTCAAATCAACAGGCAACTCTGGACCTATACAGAAGCAAGCTATGGTATCTGGTGAAACATAATGTTCAAAATTACACAATAATATAGTTTTTAAGCATCGCTAGGGGTAAGCCAATGCTGTTTAGCAGTTCTCAGGTTCATTAGGGGGCTAAATTCTGCCAAGTCTTTCTTAAGGCACATAAGTCCTTTTTTGAATCTGGCCTCTCCAAATTTCTTTCAAAACCAATTTATTTATAGATGGCCATTATGACATACAACATACTGCATAAACATCAAGTCACTCAGATAGGCGCTACATATTTTCCTACTTTGACTGAGGACAGAATGACACAAAGTTTACTTTGTTTATAAAAGTTTTTTTTGTTTATAAAAGTTTCAGACAAATTAGAGTTTATGTGACGTGCAAGCAAAAATCCTTTTGGGCTTTTCCTTCCACTTCAGACGTCTGATTTGAGAGAATTAATCTATTGCCTCTTTCTAGGAAATTGCTCCTAGGAATTAATTTTTGAATGTTAAAAAAAAATTGGTTTTATATAAATTAGAAGAATACTGAATTTTAAAATAGTCATATATATTCAGGTCTGTTATGTGGATCAATAGGCTACTGTTGCTTTGTTACTTTTCGCTAGAATAAAGTGTATTATTTTGCTACTTCAAATATTGCTTGCGGTATTTGTACCCAGAAAAGTGCAATGTTATAACACCTCATGGCAAAGTGTTCAGAATCGAAAGCTAGTTTCTTTTCAGAACCCACACTTAACAAAATACAAGCATGTAGATATCAGTTAAGTGTCGAGGGACCGAGGTAATAATAA
>NW_010399274.1:61747-82204 GCF_000710305.1 Buceros rhinoceros silvestris | reverse complement strand
CACGTTCCTCAGCCCCGGGCCGCCGGCGGCAGGACCCGGTGTCCCCGCTGCCTGCGCCTTCCCCGCCTGAACTTTGCTTGGGGTTCCCCCTCTTCTTCCGGGAGGGTTCAAGAAAATCCCAAACGCAAAAGCAAGTTAGTGTGGATTGCTCTTATCCCACATACTGTAAATCGCTATAAGTTCATCTCTCCCTTCCCCCGTTCTCTTCTTACCCATTGTACGTTATACAATCAGTATAACATATATACTTTGAGCAGTATAACATATATTTTGTATTAAAGCCTAGCTAATTGTAATCTCACAAGAGTGGTGTAGCTCATGGGAGAGCTGGTGTTGGTCTGGTGGTAAGCGGCAGGGGTGACGTTGTTTCTCTCTCCCTGCTCGGTCTTGGCAAGCCTGTCCTGTGGACTCTAAGCACTCTTCTGGGGCTTTGCGGGCCCTGGTGCCCAGGGCACGAAGGGCGAATGCATTCCTTCCAGCTCCAGACTTCTCTTTGGCCCATTCGGTGAAGTGCGGTTGAGTTACAAAGACTCTAGGTCTGCAAACACTTAGAGAAGTAGTTTCACTGAAGTGTTTGTAGGATCAGGACCAAAGTGGCTCAGTGCGATGCTTACCAGTTCTGCTGCACACGCTTGGGATGCCACTAGCACAGGTGATAAGGAGAAGAGCCTGTACAGGTGGCTGTGAGCTAGGTTTGTGATAAAGGCAGTATAAAAGCTGGCTAGAGTGGTAGAGAAATGCATAAAGGATCAGCTGTATTTCAAGGGAATGCTCTAAATATGTTGTGTTTTATAGTTTTTGAGTGAGGAGCAGAATTGCGCTTACTGTTGTATTTATATGACAAAAGTTTGCAAAATATTTAAATCCTGTGCATTTTTATGTGTTTTCATATTTGAAAGGGGATCGGAGAACCTGCCATTTACGAAAAAGCCATTTAGCAATTATTGCAAAGCAGTGACCATTATGTAGTTTCAGAAGTCATGCATTTCCAACTACCAATAACCATCTTTGATCCATGGTATCTCATCCTGCGAAAAGTCAATCGTAAACAACCAGTGTTTGTGATTGATTGTTACAAAACCAAAATGAAAACCCTCTAAACAAATCTGGGAGCAATAAAACAAACGAGGTGAAATCAGCAACAGACGCAACTTTCGGTGCATTAGGAAATGTTTCAGAGGGAAATGCCTAAGTCATAAAAGAGCATGCCCAGGCTGCATAAATTTGCAAAGGATTACCGAAATTTTCCTTTCTTAGTAATCTAAATAGAATTTATTCATGGTCTACTCTATCAAGGTATTATTCTAGGATACTGTAATAAGTGCATTGCTATTTTCACACATGGTGAGAAGTTTGTTATTAAGGCTTTGTGACTGCAAACCAGATAGTGCAGTTCCTGTCCTCTCAATTCACATTAGTTTCATGTGATGCATCTTAACCAATAAAAGTATGGTATTCAATCCAGAGTTCAAACAATTTATTAAGGACAAAAAAACCCCAACCCCAAAGTAAAACTCCCAAGTTCAAGAAACATGAAAGCCCTACTGCAGAATAAAAAAAATTCTGAAAACTGTATTTACTGGAAATCATAGAACAAGTTCATGAAAGAGATAAAATAGTTTGTAAAATGAGAAAAATAAATTAGGTTATGCAAAAGAATGTGAAGCAATTTGGGTGCTCTTTGTAAGTACTCATGGAATAGAGTATTTCTTGTGTCAAAGAGCTGTTTTATTTAGAAGAAATACAACCGTTAAGATCCAGTGACTAGAATTTGCACTGAAATCCAGTGTAGAAGCAAGGCATGTACTGAAAAGTGACAGTTGTAACTGTTCATGAAGGATTGTGGTAGATTTATAATGGCTGGAAACATTTAGCTCAAGTTAGCAGCTCTTCTTTCTTCTTTCTTCTTTCTTTCTTCTTCTTTCTTGAAGAAGAGCAGCTGTAATTTGGCAGTAGTTCTTGGATTTGAAAGATCTAGTTAAAGGAAACCTTGAGTTAAAAAGGAGTTAAACAGCGAATGATCTATTATTTCATTAGCAGTCCATGATTTCCGTAGTGATTTTTCATTAAAACTAAGGGGTTTTTAGCAATCAGCTAAATTTACCTGCGTATTTACATGAGTATTTCTTTATGATTTTCTTCTTTTAAAACACTAAAGACTGCACTTTGGAACAAGGGCTGTCTTTTTGTTTTCTGTTTTTACAGCACCTACTGCAAAATAGATGTTGGCTCATGCCTGTGAGACCTAAACTTTATAAAAGATAGTGATATTAGTGTTATTAGCAGTATTTTCTGTTTTATATAATTTTTGAAAATACCAGCAACATTGGAATGAACCACGCAGCTCCAGTGTGGACAGTCTTGATCTCGTGCCCATCCGCGATGCAGCCGTTGCTGGTTTTGTTGGAGTAACGGCTATCATTTGATCATGCAGACAGCAGGTTAACAGCAGTCTGTCACTTTAGTATGCGGTCTGATTAATTTTTAAATAACACTTCTCACCATAGCTCTGTTTTAGAGAGCGTGCTTACCTGAAACTCGTGTTTTTTCTCCTTTGGTTAATTCTGTCCCTTCTTGAGCGTTCTTAATCTCATTTGGAAAAGAGTTTTTGCACGTGTACTCAAGGGCCTACATGACTGAGTACATCTTACACGTGAGCAGCCCAGCTTACTCTGCATACTGCTTTATTTGTCTTGGCAAACCCATGCATCTATCTGCTTGTGGGTGGGGTTTCCATCGTCATGGTTCTGCCAGATATTGGTTATATTCCACTCTTTGGGTTTTGTTTTTGAGATATAGTATTCTGATCTTACTCGAAACACTAGAGTTTAATATGTCACTGTGGGATCAAAGTTTGGTCCCTGGTTGTTTAATGTACTCTGTTATGCTGACATCTCTGTAAAAGACTTAATTAGTGTCACTAATTTTAAACTAGGCCATCCACAACACTCTCTTCTTAACTGCCCAGTCATTCATAAATGATCCATCATGTTCAAACAAGAACTAGATGTGCCATCAGTTACTGAAAACTGGTAAACTTCAACAGCTAGAAGGAATGAGCTCAGTTTTCCTCCAGAATTACCCTGCTTCCAGAGCCTGCTACGTTTCTCCTATTTATCAAGTGTCAGTGATGGTGGCGCAGGTAATACCAGCTCTTTCAGTGCATGATTTAAAGTAGCAGAGACACATACCTTGGGGGTTATGTGACATGGCCCAGGGACCTGCCTTCTGCTGTCTTTACGCGTGAACCTTGTGTAGTCCGATGTAGCTTCCGAGCACGGAGACTGCAGGCTTGAGTCTTGTACAAGGAAGTGCATTCTGTAGGACAGTATATTTACTGCAATATTTTACTCACAGTAGTCTGAGACATAGCATAAAAGTTTAAATAGGCTGTCAGCTCAGGGATGCTTTTTATTCTACATTGCTATCAGTAAGTAGTATTTAGTAATTTGTTATGGCATTTTCAGTGGAGCCAACTCATTAAAAAATTACTTATGAAATGTTACAATTAAATACAATAATTAAAAAATTAAATACTCTGGTATTTTCAATATTCTTTATCCTACTCATCTGAATGTTTTAAGTGAGCCACAAAAAGTGGAAACATTCAGAACAAAGTTGAAGCTACCATTTGAAAACATTTATTTTGGGGGTAATGGTTTTATTCTATTAGTATGCACAAGTGCTGCATAACTTGCATCTAATAATAGTCTGTTTTCTTAAACAGATGACTCTCCAGTTGCATTGACCTTGCCTTGTGTAGTAGGACCTTGCTGTCTGCTGTTTCAGACAATGCTCTGATGTGAGACCTCTCCTCCCACGGTATTTTTCTCTGTCTGAGCTACAGCATACGGCAAGAATGCTGCTGCAGGGATCGCTGGTATTTGAGGTTTTTGTTACACTGCTTCTTCTTTCTAACATTTTCATAATGCATTCCTTTACTCCAAGTACAAAACTCTGTTGCTTGGATTAGGTTAATTTCTTTCTGGAGCAGTGAAAATGTATTTCAGCAGTATTCGAGGAAGCTGGACTTGGTCTCCCTTTGGAATTTAGCAAGATAAAAAGGGGTCATGTAGCAGAGTAGCTACTGCTTTGTGCACTGCCAGCAGCTCTCATTAAAGAGCAACCTGTAGGCTTCCTCTTGAGGAGCCTTCTTGATATGAATGCCTCCTTTTTAATTCCTTTAGGGTTGCTACAGTTGTTTTGGACTGCAGCTATGTACCAAATTGCAAGCGGAAATGAAAACCCAGGGTTTTAATATTCAGGCTGAACTGCATTCTGAAGACAGTATTCTGCTTCTGGTCTAATTTTAGTTAATTTTCATACTCTTTGATGTTTTTCAGATATGTGTTTTCAACCAGTTATTGTTCAGTTCAGTATGTTCTGTTTGGTATAAAAAGTATGTTAAAATGCTTTTGTAATCAGATTGTTTCATTGATGGACAGAGATTTCTAAGAACCTTTTTTAGTATTTTTCTAGCTTTTACTGGAAAAACACACTTTCGATGATTTTCAAACATTTCAGACATCTGTGAGCATATGTATTTTTTGTACTGAAAGCTGTGGGGAAATAATGCAGTTGAAGGTATTTCTTGTGAAAGCTTCAAGTTTCTGCTCCCTCTGTGCACCTGTTTTAGTTCAATAGGCTTAGGGGAAGCAGTAGGAGTAAAGTAATATCTATCCAAGGCTGCAACCCCTTAGATTTCTGATTGCAGTAGAAGCTGAAAAACAGGCTGTGTCCCTGTTTGGTTATGTAATTCCCATTTGCTCTTTAGCTACACTGTGGGCTGCTTTTCTGTACCTTTCGAGCAGCAAAAGTGTCAAAGAGTACCAGGTAAATAATGTTTCTTGAAGTCTTCCCTATTGTGGTACTTCTGCATTGCTGCAGTACTTCTGCATTGCTCAGATGAAAAATATGTCTTAATGTGGTTTCTTTAGAGCCTTTGAAATTTATTAGAAGCTGTTACTTTTGTGAATAGTCTGTTGTGTGCATCTTTCTCCCAAAGTATAAAGTGGACCTACAAAAAGGGGAGAATCTTGCATATTTACCTTTGCTTTGTTGTGACTGCACCTTTTTTGTTTGTTTTTGTTTTCTTATGAGTGAATTTATGGAAGAGACAACAAAACCAGCAACTGTAAAATCATGCAGTTGGATAGCTGCTTATGCTGGAAGTATTTTAATGTTGATAACCACTCAAAATGTTGCTGTTATTGATTTGAATATACTCTTTTTCTGTGCTTTAATTCAGCAAAGTATAAACAAGAAATTCTACTTTGATAGTGTTCTCTCAGTAGCCATAGAAATTAAATATGGAGAAACTTACTGTAAAAATGACTGGTTTCATATTGTCATTAATTGAAACCTCCAGGGCAATCTCATTGAAAGGCATTTCCAATACCATTAGTTTGGGTAATTTAAATATGTAAGTCCAATTATGGGGCTTTTTGGATTATTTTTTAATGGACAAAATTTAGTAAGTAGATATAGCTATTTTATCATCTATCACTGTATAAGAATTCCAACAAGTTATACCATCCACGTTAAATACTATTCATTTGAATAGTCTTGATATGTCTACCAGTATGTAATAGGTACACTTAATGGTTCAGATCTCTGTGTTTGGTTTTGGTTTGGTTGTTTTCAAAATGATCTTTTCTTCTCAAAAGATATGGCTGTTGGAAGAGTTGTTGGTTGGTGGTAGTTAACTGCTCAGTGACCCTGCCCACCAGGAATTCCTTCAGCTTCAATTTTGCTCGTGCTCTAGGTCTCTTCCAGTTTCCCTTCTCCATAGTGTTGGGTCTTGTCTTGTGTTACACAGAGTTAGGTTGTTAAGAGGGAGTGGTTGATACTCGGTGTGAGTGATACCAATTCATTCTTCTGTGTCTTTGGTACTTTTGATTTGACATAACCATGGTATGGTATTAGCGTATTGCCAGTTGTTTCCTGGTACTGTGGTATGTGGAGTTACAGATTACTTTGCACAACAGAAAATTCAATGGTTGCATGCTGTTTCCTGCAGTGTGAGTTTATGTGCATGGAAGCAAGGAATATATTTTCAGAGTGTGTTCCTATCAGAGACACTCATCTCAGTGAGAATACCCTTATATTCTTCCAGACCAGACACCTGCAGAAGCTGTGTATCAGCTGAAAGGGTCAATCAGATAAAAGGTTGACTGTGTGTTTATGCACATCAAAGTCTACTCACCCAACAAGTGTATTGCTTAACAATACTGTTCCTTTTCTCCCCACAAGACTTCTCAGTGAGACAGTATCCAGCAGAACAGCTCAGCCATGCCTTCCCCCCACTCTGATATGAAGTCTGCTGTGTTTCTGAAAAAGGAGAGTTAATGTAATTTTCTGAAAAGAGAAAAATGCATTTATTTCTTTCCTAGGCATTAAAGCACCTCTGTCTGTACTCCTGACTCATATCTAAAAGCAGTTCTTTGCCCTCTGTATCTTTGAAAATACAAGCTCTTCCAAGTATACTGTGTCAGTGAAACCTGTATACCTTTCCTGCAATTTTATGTCATGTGCCTCTGTTACAGGTACAATTATGGGATAGTTAACATAAAGATGTTACCGTGCAACCAATTAAGTAGAGATTGTAAAATGCCAGCCGAATGTAGAGTGTTACCTCATATTTGAAAGGTTGAGAGGTTTCCTAACTTTGGAAAAGTCATGATGTTGACTTTTTATAATTCTCATCTTTTAAGGAACAGTAATCCTTGGATCTGTAATATATCCATCAGGGTATTTCTGGATAGATTCTTCTTGCCTCTATTGAAAATTCTGTTAGCTTAGCCCAGATCCACGTAACATTGGATGCTATTGTATTTATTGCATTACTTATTCCTTGTTGGGAGAAATACAATTTTTGCTATCTAGTTGTCTTTTGGTCCTCTATTAAAACAGATTTCAGAGGCTGTATTACAAGATTCTACTACATGGTTGAACTAACTTGCAGTATGAAACAGGAATGTTTATTGATTTTTTTCCAAAATTTTTTTTTTTGATGTGTGAAGTTGAAGGAGAAGGTGATGTCTTGTTTTGGTTTGGTGTTTTGTTTTGGTTGGGTTTTTTTGTCACCTAAGCGAATCTAGCTTTCTTGGCACTTAACCAGAAAACATTTGTAGATGAAGATCTGGAGTTTAAACTTGTTTAGGAATAGAGTTGAATCTCAAAGTGAGCTTTCAGTTGTTTCTGTTCTCGTGTAGCTTTCCTGAAATATATATAATGAAAGTTAAGTATATACATACTGCGGTGGTATCCAAATGTTGTGGTCATTAGAAATCTAGCTTTCATGGCCAGTTTTGCTGTAGAGAAAGAGTATAATGATAATGCTGTTCTTTCTTGTTTGTGCTAAGCAAATATAGTCAATTGCAAATGTAGTTGCACAGATTAAATTTGTTTATATATAGTTACAGAAACATTTTGGATTTGCTATAAAAAAAGAATATTCTTTTTAAATGTTAGTTTAGGCCCATGGGTGAGAGGGGTTTATGAGTCCTTGAAATTATTAAATGCATTTTTTTTAGTGGTCTGCTGAAAATTTTCATGTTCTGACAAATTCTGAGCTATGGCAAATGCCTTATTTTTAACTGAATTTCTGTGTCACTCAACTATGAACATGTTTTGGAAGAAAGGTTTGCTTGTTGAGATTATGTTCATGAACTCTGTCTTAAAACTTATTTCCATGTAATAGGAGATGGAAGGACTTGATACCAGGGAAAGTAGAAAAATCTTCGTTAATTTTTTTTTTAGATTTTTTGGTATAAAGGAATAGGAATTTCTTGGAAATAAGCAACATTTTGGGATGTAAATTGTCCTTCCTACTTTTCCAAGATAAGGAAATAATAAAATTCAAGGTAAATTTGGTAGAATCAGAAAAAAGAATGTGCAATTTGTGATATTAATAATGAATAATATGTACAATTGAAATTTATTTTCACATGGTTTTCTAGTCAAATCTATTCTGGGGGCATGCCAACAAACTGGTTTTATTATGAAAACTATGGTGTCAACACCAACTGTTCAATACATCAAGTTCCAAATCCTCATTATCCTTCCCCTTCTATGATCAGTTTAGCTTAGAAGTAATAAATCTGGATCCTTCCTTTTGGTCTTAAAATTCTTAAGCTTTTATTGTTCACATTTTCCTCTTGTTTTTATAACTAAATGGTCTGTTTTTAAAGCTGAGATTATGAGTAATTATGTAATGGTAGGACTAGGGGCTTATAGAAAAACAGTGCCTTTTCTGAGTACATGACTTTGAGATTAGCAATACTGTAAAGTTTGTTTAGAAATTAATTCTCCATGCTGTTTCAACTGTGATTCTAGGTTTGCAAGCCAGGTTCGGTAGTGGTTGATAGGAATAAACAGTTCCCTAGACAGTGGGCTCTACAACAGGTCAGTGTTAAAATATGCAGTAACATCTTTCAAACATCTGTATAGTATTAGACTACTATGCCTGCCTGAATTGTCTTTCAAGATTCAAATCATAACACCTGTTTGGAGTTTTCTTACTGCATAGTGATAAGAATGGTAGAGATGCGTAGGCAGGAAGGGTTTTTCAGGAGGTTTTCACATTCACCCCGTCAGAATACGCAAGTTTGTGTATTCTCTTAAAATTTGCTATTGTCGTTCTACTTTCTGAAAAGCTTACCTCCGTGTTTGTGTCATCCCCTCATTTTGTTCGGTATACTCTTCATGTTATTATGTAAGTTGGTGATGAAAACATATATCCTTAAGTCAGTTGTTGTATGGGCTATGGACAAGCTGTAATTGAGGCCAAGATTTCTGAGGACAAAAGATAATGTACCACAGTTAAAATGATACAGTATTATCCTGTATAACAGCTTCTGTGCACCCCTGAACTTCATCTCAACTGTGCTTTATATAAAACTGCATGGTGTTGACTTATGAGAGAGCTGTAAAAATATTTGAGGCAGGTGTGTGCACAGATTTAAAGCAAGACGGAATTATTTGGTATAACAGTATTGGCCAATAAAGTATCTAATCTGTACATGAGTCACTCTGCTTTCAACTCATGTGCCTTCCTCTGACTTGACATGTGCTCTGATTATTTTTCTTTTGTTTTATAATGCCATCCTCAGTCTTTTATCAGCTTTCCTCTGTTCCCTTGAGCTCCCAGGACACTATTGAGAAGAGCAGAAAGCCCCGAACAAAAAAACCCCGACACCCTTCACATGTTGTTTTTGCTTGAATTTACACTTACCAAAACTCTTCCAAACAGTTCAGGTGCATTTGACTTGATTAAAATAATGAATAATTTTTAGAAAAACCCAATAACCTCTGTCTCCGGGTTTTCCTGTTGCTTACAGTAAAGCTCTACTCTGTTAGCAACTGTATGCATCGCAATAAAGGTTTTAAAGTTTGAGACAGAGAATGTCTCAGCTCTTGGCCAGCAAATGCAAAGAAAGTTGGCTGTGTTCCCGCTATTTGCCAGAACAGCATGAAAGCCGGCGCCCTTCCTCTGTCAAAGAAAAAGGGAAGCTCTGATCTTTCTGCATGCAGATTTTTGCAAATACTGAGTCCCTAACTCATTCTTGGTAGGACTTGAATGTCTATTGCTTGCTAAATGTAGCCCAAAGTCCCCAGGGAGACCTCTAATCTGCAGCCAACTTGTATAGATTGACCGGGGCTTTTTCTTCTGATTATCAATTTTTACTTTTTTCCCCCTGCCTCTAGTTACGGTCAACAGAGAAATCCCATCTCTACGGTAATATGGTTTTTATGCGTATGGCTTGCCTCTGTTATTCTTTGTACTAAATCTAAAAATCTACTTGCTTCATTAAAAAAAAAATGATTGCATAATTAAAAGATCGTAGATGTTCTTGTCATCTAGTATTGTTCTATTTATTGTGTGTTTGGGTGTAGGCACCTCCAGTACCTGGTCCTCTCCCACAGAGGCCTTTGAAACTTTCAGTATTCAGATAATCTGACAATCCATTGGATTATGTGCAACTGCATAAAATAAAAATATTAAGTTATGAAGGAAATGATCCATAAAATTTAGGCTTGTTTTGAATATGTACTGGTAGGGTTTTAAAATAAGTAATTGCTATTTGTCAAATACTTGAATTTAACGTATTAAAAATCAGAATCTTGACTTTAAAAGTAGTATAGTAATAATACCTTTTGCACATTCTTCTTACCATAACTGTACCTAAGTCTAAATAGAGGTTGCTATGTAATTTTTTCTAGAGAATGAGTTGTAAAAACCAAGGAAGTGTTTTGATTTTTGTGGTTATTATAGGTGATAAATACGCACATCTGAATTATTTACAACTATTATACAGTTATATAAATGATGTACATCTGACTTGGCTTTTTCTCTATAGTTAGGGCATATTTTCTGTAGTGGGTGTAGTCTTTATTTTTAAGAGAGATCATGTGTAAAATAAGAAGTAATGAAGTGTATACATTGTATTTTCAAAAGTATATTGACACATTATGGTATTATTAGCATTAGTGCTTCCATAGTTGTTTCTGCTTGTATAACAGCATTAGAATGGTTAAATAAAAACACCTAACATGAATAAGCAGCTAATAAACTCAGAAAACTATACAGAATCCATGAAGACCTTAGTGTGAGGAGTGTACTGTCTGCTTCTAATTCAACCTGTTCTAAGATTACTCTCGGGAGCTACTCAAAGTTTGTCAGATATTTGAGAGGTCTACAGTAGATTTTGGTTTTGAAAGTAGAGCATGCCTTTCGTAAACTAAACTTCATTCTACTGATTTTATTTTTCTTAAAGGTAGGTAAAAAAGGAAAGCAGTATTCAATACATAATTTTTGACAGCTTTGGAAGTCAATAAAAATATATCTTGAATATATAGGGGGTCTGAGCATGACATAGTCCCGGCTAAATTAACATGCGCAGATCTGAGGAGGCATTTAGCAGTTTGCAAGGTAAGTTCATAATCAATAGTCCTCTTATTTTATTAAAAAAAAATGCAGCCCTAGGGATGCCCATTGATTTGGAAAGGATGGAAATGAAAAAGATCTACAGGAGCATGAGGCAGCTCTTTTGAGGTGTGGCAGTAGCATGCCTAAAATGACAGATGAACAATATTTAATTAGAAATCTCAAAGGACACGTTAGTCTGCTTTCATTTCTGTTTGCAGGTTTTATAAGTTGTTTCTTCATAGGTTGTCTGCTGTTATCCGTGAACTTTATTCTAGATGCACAGGTGCTTTTTTTTTCCTTCTCCTCACCTCAGTTCTTTCACATGAGCTGATTTTTTTTGGCTTCCTAACAACCAGAAAGTGACATACCAGAAAATACTACCATCCACATTAGAGACTTTTGTTATTTAAACAAAGAGCTTCATGTAGTATGCAAGATATTAGTTGGGAAATAGGAGAGTTTCAGACTGCATGTTGTACCTGGTGAGTACTGGCACAGGTGATGATACCCTCACTGAGTTACCATTTAAAACCACTTTCTCTGTGTGTCATCAGTGAATTTGACCAGTTGTGGCAAGCCACTGATATGCATCACCTTACAAATTGTCTTGAAACAGTTTTTCGTTCTTACCTAGGTTTTTGTTGTCTGCAGACCACCGTCGCTGGCATCAGCCCTCCTTTTGTTCAAAACTATAGGTTGCACGGACTGTCAGTTTTCATGGATGTTTTCAGGGATCTTTTCTCATGCCAGTTATTACTGTAAGACACTCAGCTGCCTGCTAAGGTTATCACTGAATGATCAGCCCTGCAGGTGAGCCTCCTGCATCTAGCCCACAGGTTTTTACCCTCAGCAGGATGAGGTCAGTGTTGTCATCTTGCTCAAGAGAAGCCTGATTACAAGGCCTTGGGCTGCTCCTTGTCTTTCAGCTTGCTGCCTCAGTACCAGCCTGATAGTGTTTGATTCAGTGTTTCAGAATAACCTCCTTATCCCTGCTCTTGGTCTTGCTCGTGACATGCAGAAGTCTTTATTCAGTGTCCTGTTTGGGAGTTAATTGATCATTAAATTCATCACCTTTTTGCCATTTGTGGTGAGATGGTTGCGGCTGACAGTGAGGCCAATGATCTCCCTCATAGGGGAGCTGCAGGAGGGTGAACTGAGTGCTGAGACTTTGCTGTAGGCTGCTCATCTTGAGACCAACACCAGTGGATGAGTCAGCTCCAACGTCAGTCTGATGAGTCTGGTTAAAAGGTCAGGGAGAGCAGAAGAAAGAGGCTGGGCCCAGAGCTGCCAACAACGTAGTTGTGGGGACAGTCCTGAGCTGAAGTGGACCTGTTGGTGAAGGTTGTATCCTCGGGGCCCTGACGCTCCCTCTGACAGACATCTGTGATGATCCCGTCGTGGGTTAACATCACATATTACTGTAATAGTTGCAGCGTGGTTTGTCATTATCAGACCAAGTACGTTACAGAAAATGGAGTGGTTTCATCTTACCTAACTGTTACAGCAGAAATAACCTTGAGCGTTTCAGCATGTGTTCGCGGGTTCATTATCTTTTATAGCCCTTTTGTGGTTCGGTTCTTTGGCTTGTTTAACTGTGGCATTGCCTGTTTTTCTAGTGCCTTCCCTTCTCAATCTTAGGATGTACATCAGGCATATGTATGTGCCTCCTCCTTTCTAGGACCTTTTTGAGCTAAATACAAGGATATTAAGTAATGTGATGGCAGCAGAAATGCAGAATCAAATGTTTGCAAACTAATATTTCTGCTTGACTGAGTGTAGCCTATAGATGAAACGTTCATTTTTACATAATATGTAATTACTGAGGCATATGAATATTGGAATATACATGTGTCTAGTTTTGGGTAAGATAACCGACAAGATTCCGTAGTAGCATTTTCAGATGTTAATGCAGCAGCGTTGTTTGCATACTAGCAGAGTTTCTGGCACATATTGCCACTTACGACAAAATACAAGAGTTTTCCAGAGAAGGAAGTGTCCTCTTCCAAATTATAACTGGATTTGTTACCCTGATTTCTTATGGAAGTGACTTTTCAAAGTCATGCTGTGTATCTGTCTTTTCTTCCAATGTTTAACGTGCCCTGTAACAGTTGGTGTTACTGCAAAAGTGGAGATCTGAAAGATGATAGACTCAACAAATTTCGTGCAAATGTTAACTCGGGTGCCGAAGAGAAGTTCTGGCTGTAAAGAAGTTGCTCTGAGAGTTCACACATTTATGGAGGGTCCATATAGGAGAAAGTGCTTACTAATTCCCTAACTGTAGGAAAAGCTTCGGTTGGAACTGTCATCTCCTTAGACATCATGAGTATTCAGAATTCATTACTTCTAGAAGTAACTAAGGTGTATAATGCTTGGTTATCATGTGTTCTGTTATTTTTCAGTGCAGCTTTAACTACTGAGTACTCTACATAGACATTAAATAGCCTCTGAAATACTTGTCCATTAATTTTATGAACAACTTCACCATGTTAAAATTGCATTCCATCTATTCAGCTGAAAGTACAAGAACTTCTAGGAAATGTAACAAACATTGAACAAGCGATCCTTTGTGTTAGATAATTATAGCATTAGCTTTTGCCACACATCCTTGTACCAACTAACTGTATTGAAAAGTCTGAAGCAGATGAAAAATCGGAGATAAAGTCCTGTCTTATGAAGGGAGCGGGTTTTCATGTTTATGAATCCAAATTCTTACTATTCCTGAAGAAAGGATTTTGACTGTACTGCCCAATAGTGAGTTGTTTTATGATGTCTGCTCTTAAGATGAACACTTGCTCAAGGCTTTATCCCAAAAGAAAGGATGAAGTCCAAATGTGCAATTATAAGCCACAGGTTCTAAACAGGAATCTCACAAGTAGTCAGAAGTGCTTAGTGGACTACTTTCACAGAGGCTCTGAAAGATAATTAAGAAAAGCCAATAAACCTGCATTTGCTGAGCAAGGATATAGATATTAACTGCAGTAATTTTAAAGATCCTCAGATAAAGGATCTCCTAAATGTATGATAATCATATATGGAGACATGCTATATTGTTCTTCAGGCATGTTTCTCCTTCTGAGAGGTTATGTTGTTAAAGAAACACAGGTAAAGCTTGAAGAACATGGAAGTTGCTGTGAACATCCAGTTTTCTCTGTGTCTGGTTCCATTTATCTTAGAAGACGAGGCATTATATTGTTAAAGAAACCTCCTAATTTTGACTCTGGATGTATTTCTGTCCTATTTATTTACTGAAAAGATTGTAATATGAATTACACTGATGCCTACAAGAGTTTTAAAATACTAAAACTTTTAATTTAAAATGATCACTTAAAATTGATTATGTTGATCTTATGTTAACATAGTAAATATCTTACAACATTGCAAAAAAGTAATTTGTAATGTGGAGGCTTGCTGCTTGCACGTTTAATTCTGGCAGGAGCAAACATCTTTGAGATTACTTCATGGCTTAAATGAGTCAGATTGCAGGGTGGGCTTTCTCCCAGAGAACGATGTGGTTGATAAAGCCATCTTAGGCAAAAGAAGGACATAGTGTTGATTTACTGAGCACATATTGTTTGCTGTATTTGAGTAGTGCTGTTTCTAGTGTCACAGTCTTAGTATCTAGAAATGTTAGAACAGTAGTAGTAGCAATACAGAAATTGTTTCATGTATTTTCAGGGATGCTTGATCAATAGTCTTCTGAAAATGATGTATTTCTCAAGCAGATGAATTTACCCTCAAAGTGAAAAAACCCTGTGTTTTATTTCTTGCATTCTCTATTAGGCATGATAATAATATGCAGATGAAATAGCAAATGTTCAAAAGAAAAAATAAAAATAGACTGTATACTATGATTCCTGAATGAATGGTATGAAGAGGTCAGGAATGGTATACAAAGAAAACGCGTTTTGAGAAAGTGCAAGAGTGGTGCAGTATTTCAATAATGTTAATCTCCAGCATTTGAAATATTTTCCTTTGCTTTTCTAGAACTAGAGTGTAAATGCATAGATTGACAAATGACTGAACTCTTGTTCACATAGATTAGCTTTTCATTTTTATTCAAAGCGTATACTGAGGTTCCAGACTTACTCTTGTTGCAGTTAGAATAGCTGAGCGATAATATGCAAGTTATTACTCAAGTAATGTTTTTAATAGGACTGCTGTGGCTTAGCATAATATGAATAGAAGTGTTAGCTTGGGTTTACAGAAGATACATTGTAGTGATATGCACTTCTAACATACCATCAGCCGTTTTAGTAGTCAGAAAGAGTTTTATTACAGGTTTATTCTGTTCTTACCAGTGTGGCTAGAATTGCAGCTGATGTAGGATAGCGAGAGGGAGAGAGAAATGAGAGGGCTTGGCTGCTCACTCAGGAAAATGCTATGTGGAAGAACGAACAAGAGGAGGACCTTGAGGTGTTCTTGTTGGTTATTGTGTGACCTGGTTTGGAGTAATTTTGAAACGTTGGCAAGGTCAGATTTTTTATGGCAAGGTACAGTTGTGGTTTGTTGAACTATATGTCAGTGTGCCACTTTAAGTCCCTTAAAGGCACAGTTTCACACTGGACAGCTGCCATATGAGCTCAAACAGGAAGGCTACCTACTGATGACACTTTGTTCTTAACTGGAACTAGATAAGGAAGTGGATTGCTAGTGCTGGAGATCCCTGCTGGAGAGGCAGGGATTTCTGCCTTGTGATGCTAACCTCTGTGGTATTACTTTAGGAAAAGAGAGAGTGAGGGAGAATGGTGTCAGGATGTTTGGGAAATGGTTCTTTACCTGAAGGCTGAACTGTCACAAGCTGCTGAGCTAAGGCTTATAGCTCCTCCACATTAGTACTTGTTATTGCAGTGTCCAGGTGCATAAACCTACTTCTGTAGAAACTGATGTGCAGGTTTCTAGTGCTGGTGAAGCTTGGAGCCCAGTGCAAGGAGAGAAACCCTGCTGGGAGGCATAGGTGATGCTCTAGGCAGGGTGTGGAGTGTGGCTGGCATGCTGTGATGTCTGGGCCCTGTCCACTAGTCTGCTAGGGTTAGCGCTGTGGGGCTGGGCTGGTGGCTGGCTGCCCAAGACATTGACTTCGAAAGGATTGAAGCAACTGACTTAGGCAAACAGAATCCTTTGGTAAAGGTGGCATCTCTGAAAGCATCTTTCACAAGTGAAGTGGGAAGAGATTGGGATCAGAGCATGGAACACTCAATTCTGTCACTGGTGTGCCATTGTGTATCTGTGGTTGGATTATTTTTTTGCAAGTGAAGGCCTGCAGTAAGTTACCTATTTACTTGCCCTTTGCATTCAGAAAATTGTCTAGCTTTCAAATAATGTAATTTCTCCTGCTTCCATATTGAGTTTATTTGTGATAATGATTCTCTGAAGAAAGGGTTTGACAGAAACTGGAATGGAGGGAGTATACCATGTTTACAAATGACATTAGTATGTAGTCCCAGGTTACTCAACTTTTTAGAGTCATAAACCGTTCATGTTTCAAAGTGGCAGATTTTGAATGTGAGAACAAAGTTCTCAGAACAGTAATATTTGTATGTAAGCATTTAATTTTGTATTAACATTTTGAGGCCACAGAAGTGATTGGCAAATGGCAGGAAATACAGACAATAATTTTTCCATATTTATTACTTTTATTTTGGTGACAACAGTGATTTTCATTCCCATTTTAACAGAAACACTGTCTGCAATGCTTTAAAAATAATTTGTAATTAAAATCCATTGTGCACAAAACCCCTCCACTGCTCCTTTGCTTCTGTTTGCAGGACTTTACTTAAGAGTCCTGGTAAGCAGAAAATCCTCCAGTTATTTTCCAACATGTTTAACATTGGGTGGCCTTAGTGAAGGAACTTACTGTGCTTTATTGACTGAGGAGAAATGGCATAAATTGACTAAGGAGAAACCACATGATTGAAGGTGTGGCCGTGTAGGACTTGTTAAGGACAAAATGAAGATATGAATGCTGATACTGAGTCCAGGGAAACCACAAAATTTTCAAAGATGTACAAAGCTTTGAAATGGGATGATGGCTGAATTATTTCCCAGTTTGAAGCTATGTTTCAGAGGATCTGAATGATTGTTGGTACTCGGATACACACAGAACATATGGACGGTGCTGGAAATGTTCACTACAAATGTATACAAGATCCTAGGTGGGCCCAAGTGAGGCAGTTCTCATCTTGTGCCAAGAGTGATGTATTATTAGGCTCAGTTAATCCCCATATTAAATACTGAGCTAACTAGTGGAATGCTTGCTTGGGGTTGAAAGAGACAAACATGTTACTTGCGTTTGTCTTCTTGTGTTGTATCTAGTGCATATGTTCCTTCATAGGTTTAGCCCTGAACCCAACTGCTAAGTTAGAATGAAATTAAAAAAAGGTAGTTTGTACAGAAGCTGGAAAGGAGTCCTAGATTTCCTGCGTTCAAAAAAACTACCCTCCTTTCCTTAGGCTGGTAGTCATGCAAAGAAGGAAGGCTGTGAGGACCCTCTGATTGGAGTAGGGATCAGCTGTGGAGAACTGATGGCAGACCTCCACTATGTGGAACTGATGAAGGACGAGTCACCATCTGCATAGTGCAAGTTATTGGCAGTCATTGCCAGGTGAAAAAGTTAATGAAATTGCTGCCCAAATTAAACCATGACCCTTGCATTGTGTTTTGTATGTCTGCCTGAGACATGTTTCAGCTGCTGCTCAGTTGCTTGATTTCACATTTGACTTAAAGGTGAAAAAATTTCGGTAGATTATATGGATGGAGAAAAAAAGATTATCTTTAATCCTGATGGATATAGTGAATGTGAGATATTGAGGATGGTATAGGAGGGAAAACTTCTCTGAACAAGTCTTGCAAGTTGACTAAGAGAAAATGTTTTGTGAAACTGTAGGAAAGTAGTCCTACTCAGCTGATACTGCTAAAGCTGTTAAACAATCATTTCTCTCATCCAGGATTCCTTTCTGTCTTTTTCATCCTTTGTTTTTACAAGATGCTTAAATTTTACCATAATAATTCTCACTGCTGATCACGAAGGTTACTTTGTTTGTTTTATATGACTGAGTGGCATTTCCTGGTTTTATGTGTGTGTTGAAGTGATTACAGTCTTTATTTTGTTTCTTCTAACAGGAATTCCTTACATTTTAATTTTTAAAGTTTTGGCTGACTTACGAGGCATCTTACCTGTTACGTGTTCAGCTGAATTTCCTGTAGTGAAAATGCAACCTTGTAAGAAAGCTGGAATTACACTCTTCCTTTTGAGGATATATAGTGTTTGTTTAGATAACCAGGTACTCTTAAATCTGTGCAGCAGTTGAACTAGAGAAATTTGGATGACTAAAAGTTGAGCAAGTGTGATTAAGATGTTGGGAGAGTGTGGTTAAGATGTGTAATTCTTTGTATTAGCTTTAAATAGATGCAGCTCTAATTTGATGATGATCTGGTAAAGAGCAGAGAAAGAATTGATTCATTTACTACCTGCAGTTATTAACTCTGGCAAATATAACCTTGGAGTATTGAGTTGATGCCCCTGGTTTTCAGTTGGTAGATATTTGTTTTATATATTATCTTTTGTTAATTGTCAGTTATTTTGTGTTCCTTTATAGTTTTACCTAATCTTGCCAGGAGGTTCTGCTTACCAGTGTCAAGTTTGTTGAATTCTGTTCTTTGAAGATTTTTGTTTTAAATCTTGTTGCACTCCCTTGTCCTGTGAGTGTGAGACTCAGTGCTCCAAAATCTTTCTCACCCATTTGAGAATGTTTTCACAGTTCTTCAAAAAGTTAAGGAAATTACTTGAAGTAATTGCTCAAAGATGGAGAGGAATAATCCTGCCTTTAATTGTTAGCGTTGTCATGCATCTCAGATAGGACTCATTTGTCTGAGTGTTGATAAAATTACAGCTTTCAGATAAGATCATTTAGCATGAAATTCAGGTAACCACTAAACAAAGTTTGTTTAAACAGCATATTGCAAGTCAGATCTAGAAAGAAATAAAGAACTGACACTGACAGTGAGATGAAATTCAGTCCTGTGTTCTCTCTGTGCCTCCTTGTACAGAAAAGGCATTTCTGTGAAGAAATGAAGAATGGAGCTGGTATCTGGCAGTAGCTTGAGATGCTCCCTGGTGCAGTGATGAATGATGAGGCAATTGAGAGGGTTCACCATCTGGCAGCCATTTGCATAGTTTGAGACATGTAATACTTGATCATGTTTAGATAAGTATTCTAGAAATTAAAAAAAGACCCTCTAACTTGGCGGGTTATATAAATAATGTAGTTTTTCAAAATTTTTTTGTTGTTGCAACACAGACACTGGTGGTAAATCTGAGGCTTTGGGTGATGCTCTGTGCCAAATAAAATGTTGTTATAACTTGCTTCCAACTGTTCAAATAGGGTTTGAGCACATCTTGAGTGATTTTTAAGAGTCTGGCTATTTCCTCCTTTCTGTTTGCCCATGGTTCCCTGGGCAGAAGAAGGGTTTACAGCACTGATGGTGACACAGTGGTACC
Organism: Buceros rhinoceros silvestris; assembly: GCF_000710305.1. NCBI lineage: Eukaryota > Metazoa > Chordata > Aves > Bucerotiformes > Bucerotidae > Buceros > Buceros rhinoceros. Next base: position 62,777 of record NW_010399274.1, on the reverse strand, counting down.
TGTTCTTGTACTGTATCTTCTGCTTGTTTCTGAGATACAGCACAGTAATGAAAAAAATAACAGCATGCATGATACAGGATAAATTAAACAGGAGTTAATAAATGTTGCCTTTCTTATCTCTTCAAGGAATTGGCCTGGAGCAAACTGTAGCCTATTTTCTAAAAAAAAATTTGCTCATTAATTTTTTTAATTGTAAATTGTAAATGTTCTAGTACACAAACAGCTTTTCTCATGAATAAGTTGTTTTCTTAAGAGCTTGAACTGGAATTACATTCTTTAAACACAGTTGTTGGGGTGATGAGATGATCGATAGTTTTGTATCCACTTATCATGCTGAATTATTTCTCTAGTTTACTATTTCCTAAGAATCTCTTACTCATATATTGATTATGCCTTAAATGCTGTGTAAATATTTCTTCATTATTTTATGTAATTATTTGGTTGTTGAGGTTTTTGTATGTCTTTTTATTTAGGATAGATGGTCACCATGTATATGTAGCATGTAGGGTGAAAGTTGGAGAAATAACTATAGGTGTCCCAGAGAAGAAGGGTGGATTGTCAGCCCACCTCCATTTGCCCTTTAGCTGTCCGCAGTTATCTTCTGTGTCAGTCCAATCAGTTTGCCCATGGAAAACACCGGTATGTGTTTTGTAATGTTACATATCTGTCAGTCCCCCTCATTCTCTGCACCCACGATCTTGGCCCCTACTGGGGTTGACTGAGTTCCCAGTGAAGCTCCCACAGCAGCCTACGTACTGAATTGCATTTGGTATCTCTGGCAGCGTGCAACTTCTCTAAATAATCCCCATCTTTACCATGACACCCATCCCTTACTTGCCTCTCACACAGTTTCTTCCCGCAGTCCAACCAGGATCTTCAAATACTTACCTAATCATCTTTTCCTGGACAGCTAGAGTTGAAAGGCTTTCTAACTTACCACATCATGTGACAGTTCTGATCCTTCATATACCTTTCCTTAGACGAAATAATAGTTCAAGTCTTAACATACTCTTTTTTTTTTTTTAAGCAG
>NW_010399274.1:0-61659 GCF_000710305.1 Buceros rhinoceros silvestris | reverse complement strand
CTGCTGATTTGAAAGGAAATTAGCTTAGGTAATGAATTACAGTTTAAACTGATATTAAATTAATTTAAAACAGTTTTATAGTCTTTGATTATGTTGAATGTTTTACCTAGACTGATGTAGACTTCAATCCCAGATGGCTGGGAAATAAGGAAATATTAAACATTATTATTAAATATTATAAATATTAACTAGAACCAGCTTGAACTTTAAGTCTTGAAGTGTATGCAGCAGTTTAAAAAAAAAAAGGCAAATTTGTCTTGTGCCACATGTTTTCAGACTTAATACATTTTCTGAATGTGTGTGCTGAAAGGCTGCCAGATTGTTTATTTTCATTATTCATTTGTCTTTGTTGACTGACCTCTGTACCTAGGATGATTCACTAATGTTGATTCTAGTTTCTTATATTTTTACTTTCCTTTACTGATAGAAGGAGCACGTTACATTTCTGACATAACTTAAGCCTTGTAAAATGGACCACTGTAGTTGTTAATGGATTTCATCAGCTAATCTAGTGGCTTGAGAAAATGTCAGCGTGTCTTGAATGCAGTGGAAGCTTAGCTACTTCACGTGCTTTTATATTCAGATTTAACTGTGAATCAGTGTGTTTTGAGTGGAATATGCAACAGGAAGAACATGATTTTGAAAAATTTCAGCATTGTTTTTATACGCAAATGCATGCGTATGTTCATATGAGAATTGTCTACGAGGATCAAGGCTTTGGCCACCCATGTGCAAGTAAGAAAGTCACAGTGAGTGATAATTCTGCAATTTTACAGTAAGTTACAAAATACTGTTTTATTGGTTGAGCTTGTGAGTTTTACATTTAATAGCATTAATAACACTGTGTTAATGCACTTCATAACATGTCTAACGAATTCCAACAGTTCGAGGAATTTGCTGGGCACACTGAATTGAAAACTGTTGATGCAGCGGAAAGCAGAGTCTGAGAAGAGTGTAATGGAGGACATATGAAACTCTTGTCATCTGTTCAGGGACGCAGCTTCACATATTTTTCCAGTTGTCCACAGATTGCAGACTCTAGTGATTTTCCCTTGCTATTTCATGAGATTTTAGCATGTTTGTATAGTACGTAACTTTTCTCTTAGTCTATATGTTACAGGGTATGTTTAGACGTATAGCAAACATGATCAAATCTGAAGCTACTTCTGAGACGTGTGGTCTCTACCAGGCATTCCTAATATTTCTTTTTTGTGGAATATAGCGATCATGTGGCCACAAGGTGAGTCAGTTCATTTGGATGAAAAGAATAGTTTCCTGACAAATGAGCGACCTGAATCAGCTTAACTCTGTGGACTCGTGATCTCTAGATGTGTGAGATGGGGGAAGTGGGGACCAAAGGTTGAGAGTGAGGGGAGTAGAGAGTCTCCCAGCTTTGGTGGCATTTACTTGCTAGATTGACATAGCTGTAACATCAAATTACATTTGCAGATACAGAAATATGTAAACCAACTTAAGCAGCATTTTCCTCCTTTCCCCATGCTCATTTTCTCCCTTGTGCTGTTTTAGCACACATTAGTACAACCATATATGAACTACACTGGGGAAATGATGTAGCTGTGAAGTAACTTGAGTGAAAAATTCTTGAGATTGATCAGTTCCCTATCATGTTGCAATGATCATGAGAGGGTGGGAACAGCTGGACACAGACACATAACTTCTTAAGCAGACGTTATTCTTGATGAGGTGGATTTCAAATATAGGCATGGATAGATAGTGATGCTGGTAGAGAGAAATGGGCAGGCATGCAGTCTCTGGAGTTGAGGAGAGGTGACCAACAAAAGCACTGCTGGTTAAGATTTGACATAAAGTTTCTAGAGAAAAGAAAAAGATCTGAGAGAAGCAGTTTGGGAAGGATATGTGTGGAGACACTTTGATGTAAGACAGAGGTGGGATAATGTTGAAGGAGAACTCTGGAAGAACAGTACTGGCCTCTGAATGAGCTTTGTGGACGGAGTCTAGGATTTAAATGTACCTCTGGTTTTAGCAGCTTTCTGTTTACAGAAGCAAATCAGTGATACGTTTGATTTTTTTTTTTTAAGTTTGCTCATAAGGAATGGTGTAAAAAATTTCAGGTTAACGTGTGTCAGTTTTGTGATCTCAAATTCATTGTGTGATGTTGAAGTTGCGTTGATGTCTTTTTTGCCTTGTGGAGTGTTGTTTGTCAAGAATTTGACAACTAACATAGTAAGAGGTGTATTACTTACAGTGACAGTCCTTTCCATTAATTTTTATTCCTGGCCTAGCAATATTATAGGGAATACATTTATGAATGTATTTTGATGGCCTGTATTTTCATGATTGCTTGGAATTTCTCTGATGCAAGCAGGAAAGATGAATCAGAAGACTGGGATGTTTTGACAGATGAAAACAATCCTTAACGAGTCAGTCCTGAAGACTATTACTGATACGTATACATAGTTTTTACCTTTTACGAAGTATTACTTTTACTTGATATAGCAAGAAAGAAACTTAAGAGATCAAGAAAAAATCAACTGCTTCTCGTTCAAGCTCCTTCTAGGTCTTTCTCCTTGATCGTCATTGTATGTAGATTTGAACTTGAAGGAACAGAATGGATGCCGGATGAACCAGGTGATCAGGCCCAGTTAGCATGGGTTTATGAAAGGCAGGTCCTGCTTGACCAACCTGATCTCAGTCTATCACAAGGTGACCTGCCTAGCAGATGAGGGAGAGGCTGTGGACGTTGTCTACCTAGAGTTCAGTAAAGCCTTTGACACCATTTCCCAGAGCATCCTCCTGGAGAAACTGGCTGCTCATGGCTTGGATGGGTGCACGCTTCACTGGATAAAAAACTGGCTGGATGGCCGGGCCCAGAGAGTGGGGGTGAATGAGGTTAAATCCAGTTGGGGGCCAGTCACGAGTGGTGTCCTCCACTTGTTGGGTGGGGTTGGGGCCTGTCCTCTTTATCAATGATCTGGATGAGGGGATTGAGTGCACCCTCAGTAACTTTGCAGATGACAGTAAGTTAGGTGGGAGTCTTGATCTGCTTGAGGGTAGAGAGGCTCTACAGAGGGATCTGGACAGGCTGAATCAATGGGCTGAGGCCAGTGGTATGAGGTTCAACAAGGCCAAGTGCTGGGTCCTGCACTTGGGTCACAGCAACCCCCTGCAATGCTACAGGCTTGGGGGAGAGTGGCTGGAAAGCTGCCCAGCGGAAAAGGACCTGGAGGTGTTGGTCGACAGCAGCTGAATACAAGCCAGCAGTGTGTCCAGGTGGCCAAGAAGGCCAATGGCATCCTGGCTTCTACCAGCAATAGTGTGGTCAGTTGGACCAGGACAGTGATTGTCCCCCTGTACTCAAGCACTGGTGAGGCCACACCTTGAGTCCTGTGTCCAGTTTTGTGCCCCTCACTTCAGGGAGGACGCTGAGGTGTTGGAGCAGTTCAGAGCAGGGCAATGAAGCTGGTGAAGGGTCTAGAGCACAAGTCCTGTAGCGAGATGGGGGTCAGTCTCTTCTCCACCCAAGTAACAAGCGATAGAATGAAACGGCCTCAAGTCGCTCCAGAGCAGGCTTGGTTTAGATATTAGGAAGAATTTCTTCACAGAACGGGTTGTGAAGCCCTAGAACAGGCTGCCCAGGGGAGTGGTAGAGTCACCATCCCTGGAGGTATTTAAGGGATGTAATTTAGTGGTGCCTTGGCACTACTGGGTTACAGCTGGGCTTGATGATCTTGAAGGTCTCTTCCAACCAAAACAGTTCTGTGATAAGAAATAAGATGGGAGCATTTCTATGTGGACTGCTTGCAGTTTTCTTCAAGTCTGTAGTGTCAAGAAGTTACTTAAGCTGTTACCTGGGGATTTGAAGAGGAAGGAGGACAGGGAGAGAGATAGGAAATGGTAGAATGAGGTAATTGCCGAAGTACTTTTCTCTTTTGTGTTTCTGCGTGCACGTGTGGGCCTTTTAGTTTGCTTGGTGCTTTTTTTCGAAGTGACATAGATAAGATTGAAGAAGGTGAACTAAAATGAATTTAATTTGATGATATAGGGACTATCAGGGAACATAAAGAGCAGGATTTGCTTGCTTCCTCATTGCATCTCCTCTACAGCTGTGCTGTCGCAGTATTTCATAGGGTGCTCTGTGAACTGTGTAGGTAATGTGAGCCCAGTTAAAGTCCTGTCCCTGCCACTCTGTGCGACTACTGCTGTCTCTGTAGCTTTTAATTTTCTTTCTGGAGCTAAATCTCTCTTGCACAGGATCTGAGTTTTCAGCTTGTCCTTCCGCTGGCTGCTCTGGCATGCACATGCGTGTTGTAATGCATGGAGAATGTAAAACTTGTGGCGCTTTGTTCTGTCTCTGTCACTTTCCTCTGTGACCCTCCCTGATCTCTTGTCTGTGGTTAAAACAATAAAATTGAAATCTTGATCGAAATGTTAAATTGCGTGTTTTTTCCCCATGCATTTTTGGTAGTTCCTGTCTGAAGAAAGGACGTGTTCACTGGTAGCAGACTTTGGGGCTGAACATTTGTAGCAAAATTTAACTTTTCATAAATTTGTGTTTCCTTTTCAAGCATCCCTCGCCTGCCCCACCTCCGGCCAGAAAAAATGGTACATTTAGTTACACTTCTGTTGTGTGAGAAAATAGCATATCAAATATCCTAGTGTTTTTTACCTTTTTATTTGTGTCAAACTGCATTTGGATGAAGATCAGTTATTAAAATGAAAGTTGTCACTAAAATGGTTGCAATAAAAGTGTTAATCACAATGACTTGAGAAGAGTATCAAAACAGATTTTACACTTCCAATTACTTTCATTATTGAACTGTTCTGATTTTATCCTTCCCGTCATTCCTAGTTGTTTTATCAACTGCAAATGATTTCATTATTATGCTTACCTAAACTGCGTGAACCGAAATGATGAGGGAGTCCCGCCTACTTATGTAGAGAGTGCCAGGGTCGGTGTTCAGTTCATCAGTTCAGTAATGAAGTTCTTGTTACCTAGCCAGTGATTTGCCTCAGCTTTGTGATATGTTTTGCTACTAATGTTTCACAGTGAGTCGTATTTTTTTGCTTGTTTCTGTTGAGTTTAGACTGGTTTAGTAAACTAAGGTTTTAATATAACGATCTGCACCTTCCACATTTTTAATAATACACTTTATGTTTTTTAACATTAAATATGATAAATTGAAAAATAAGTATGTATATGTTTAGTTTTAATTCACCATGATTTATTTGGGTGTGTCTCTTTTATTCTTCTGTTTCCCTTGTAGAACTATCTGTAACCTCTTATTTTCTGATTCCAAGATTTACTTCTATCATGCTGTTTGCAGGAAAGGAGCTGAGAAGTAATGGCAATGTTGAAGGGCAGTTTAACATTCTAGCTTAAGGCATATAAGTAAAGAGGACAGAAAGATTATCTGATAGTGTTTCAGTCTTTTACCCTACTCTGCCTCTGTGCTTTTTCAGTCATAAACGTCTGGCAAAAATATCATGTTTTCTTCATGATTTCATGGTAAGAGAACAAAGTTTGAAAACAACCACATAACACCAAAACAATTGCAGTTGTGATAGAGTTCAGGTCTGAGCAGAAAAACAATTAGTTTTAAAAGATAGTGTAGGTTTAAAAATTTTTTTCTTCAAAAAATTTAAACTTATCCTGGTTATGAGTCAGAAAAATTATAGAAAGCTCTTCGTATGTATCTTGCGTGTTCAATTTCAGCGTTACAGCTTAAGTAAAATTAATTTTCTGCAGTCATGTAGCTTTCCACAGTGAAATGAAGACAACTATTTAAATACATAAAACATGACTGTGATTCCCCAAACTGTAAAGTGAAACTTTAAGACAGATTTAAATGTGTATTTTGGAATTCTCTAGTTCTCAGTATAATTAATTTCTCTTGTTTTGTGTTTCCTCTCTATACATTAAAAAAAAATCTGTAATTGCGACGGTGGATTTTGTGCTCTATGTTCTATATTTTTTTTTTCTTTTCTTTACAGAAAACCAACTTTTTGGATGCCCTGTGAGGAGATGCATCTTTGACATGGATTGTGTGTTTGGTTGTCTTCTACAATCTGAAGCAACGGTGTGTGTGCTACATATGATAGCAGAATTAATTGTGGGAAGAGACAAGCTGAATGGCTACGCTGCAATAAACAACTGGTTTAAAAATATTTGTATTTCATGCCAGTAATTCAAGGCTGGGAAAACCCAGTAGCCCAACTGTCAAAAAACCTTTTTTTTTTTTTTTTTTTTTTTTTTTTTTTTTTTTTTTAAAAAAAAAAGCCAGTTCAAAAAGAATAGGTAGTTGATGTATATTTTACCATGTGATCCCTGATTATTTAGCCCTGATTCTTTTATTACACTGTAATTATGGTGTGAAGATTGGTAGACACACCCCCTTCCCCAGCACAGCTAAAGACTGCGTCAAGATGACCTCTGAGGAGATGACAGCATCTGTTCTTGTCTCCATGGTACAGGGTAAAGTGATACCTGCTCAGTCAGCTGGAGATGAAAATACTGAAAATGCTTTAGACACCAGTGTTATAAAAAGACATACTGCTAGTCTGGGAAGGCAAACCACACACACTCTCTCATACTTAAACAGACTTGAGGAAGAAAGTCTTCAGGGCTCAGTGCCCAAAATATTCTCTCTGGCGAAAGAACAACTGACTAATGACAATAGTAATGAAAATTTCTGGGAGAGGAACAGCTCCATCCCTGATTCAGTGGAATTTCTTAACATTAACTGTAACTTTGTACAGAAGAACAACAAGACCAGTATCCCGTGCAGCCAGTTGTATAAATCTTGTGACCCTTTAGGAGGGGGAGAGGCATGCCTGGAAACTGGAATTCCTGTTTCACTGGAAAGAGCCATGCTTGCTGAAATTCAGTTGGAAGTGGATGGACCTTCGTTAAGAAGCCAGACAGCAGTGAATAAGAATGACAGCAATGATACTGATAAAGTGGCCTTTTTTCACTTTCATTGTGCTAGTGAAAAGAATATATCAAGGGCCTTGTGCAGGTTACACAACGGCTTCATTTTGGAGGACTGCTTGCAGCCAGTAGGTGTTGGCGATGGTAACATCACTGGTTCCTCAGCCTGCACTTGCAGATTAATGGAGTTGACAGATAGTTGTGAGAATGAAAATGGGCAGCAGTTGTATGAAGATGCTTTAAGAGATAAGTATTTATGTCTGGAAAGAGCACCGCGAAAGGTTAAAGTGGTGTGCTCGGGTCACAACTTCTGTGGCAGTAACTTCACTGGAAGAATGCCCTCAAAGCCTTTTCTGAGCCATTTTGAAGACTGCAATGATAACTGTGAAGAAGAGATGGAAGAGGATTTTTTTAGAAACAAAAAGGAACGTTCTACTTTATTGATAAGACGTTTCTGTAAAAATGATAAAGAGGTTAAAAAATCAGTTTATACTGGAACAAGAGCAATTGTTAGGACTTTACCTTCAGGGCATATAGGAGCAGTTGCTTGGAATTATGTTGAGCAAAAGAGAAACAACAGTGGGTTGAAGCTTTCTAGGATTACAACAGAACAGCAAACTGTAATTCAGTCTTTAATAAAATGGGAATTTAATACCGTTCTTGACAAGTCTTCATGGTATGAGGTAAGATTTTCACGGTGTTTTTATTTGGTTTTTTTTCCGCCCATAAAGGTTTTGATAACCTGATGTCCTTTTCATTCATTAAAAAAAAAGCCTTTTTGATGAGTACACACTTAGTAACACTGAATGTTTTACGAAACTGTGTTGAACGCTGCTTTTTAGAAGAATGTATTCTCATTCTTTAAAATTAATTTTGGTTTAAAATAGACATGGGGTAAAGTGTACAAGTTTATATTTGTAAAAAATTTTATATGTACATATGTCTTTATATACATATTTATCTATATAAAATGTATATAGGTACATATTTATATGAATACATACACATAAATTTTTATCTTCATATGTATTTTTATATATGAAAATGTAATATACCTATATACAGATACAAAAATACATACACATTTCATAGATGTATTTTAAACAGAAAAAGTACATGTGTGTATATAATATAGATGTAATATAGAATTTATTCCATGGAATTGTTATATAAAATGAGGCAGTATTAGATCACAGTGAAAAATTTTATTGCTCTAAAAAGGGAAGGATAGTATCTTCCCCGAGTTACAGATACTTGTAATGCATCTATATTTGCAACTGATTTAAAAAAAAAAAAGGTGAATAACATATATTAATGTGCTGATATTGCCATGATTCGTATTAAATTAATTGTAAGTTATTATTGTAGAAATGACATAGCACATCCATAATAACTTATTTTAAGCAGTAAAAGGTTTTCTGTGATGGTAGAAATTAAATAGTTGTCAGTGGAATCTATGAAAGATTTTGACCACTGATTGACCACAGGATTCACTGAAATGTGACTGCTGAGAAAGAAAGGCCAGCAGGATGATCACAGTGAGAAGAGGATTTTTAAGAGCAGTGAGAGAAGAGAGGTTTACTGAGCTTAGCAAAACAAGGTGTGATTTTTCTCTGTTAAAATGTGTGAATAAGCTTGGGGTGGTGGTGCTGGAAATAACCAGGGTAAAGGAGAGTGTGGTTAGATAAACTATCCTAATAAACTGGTCCTGAATAAATGTAGGTTGAAAACTGGAAGAAATTTCTAGCAGTTAGTGCTCAGACTCTGCAACAGCTTTCAGTAGGACTGAAATGGAGGAAAACTTACTTGTATAAAATCACAGAATCATTTGGGTTGGGAAAGACGTTTAAGATTATTGAGTCTAATCAAAAAACTGATGAAATGGTTTATATGACATTTTGTTGGTGCTAACAGAAGGTTGGACTTGGTGGCCTAGGGTCTCCGAGGCAGTTGTACCCTCCAGTAATATCCCCATGTCCTTCCAGAAACTAGTATTTTTTCTGTTTACAGAGTTGATTGAAGAGAACGTGTGTATGTGAAGTTTTTGTACTGGGTTGCAGAGCTTTGTGGTGGTTCATTATTGTGATACTCACTGTCCTAACCAGTGGAAGTACAAAGTTGGTGATGCAGCACATGCACTGCATGGTGCGTGGTCCCGCTGCCCTGAAGGGGTGAATATGAGCCATGTATTTACCTGACGTGATAATCTGCTCAGCACATTTGTATTGCCATTATAAGCTCTTTTGGGAAAGAGAAGGGAGAGTGTTTTGTAGCTGAGGTCTAGTGTAATTTTCATTTACACAGGTATGAAAAGGGAAGGATGTGGTTAGGTTTATTCATTGGGCATCTCTGATTTGACTTGAGTTCCTTGGCTTGTAACGTGCCGCTGGCTTTTAACAAGCTGTTTCACTGCTTTCCACCACTACTGTATAATACTGTATAGCAGTTTGGGGTGTGAGGACTCCAGTTTGAAGATTTTTGTTGTTGTAAGTATAGAAAATTAGAAATAAATCTAATAAGTACTCACTGAGTGATCATTTAAATAGGAAAAGTTCTGTCTACAAATGAACAAAAGATTAACTGTCACAATAAATGTCAATAAACAGAATGTTTTCCGATGGTCAGAAAAAGCTTGAAACCACATGATTCTGAGTCTTTCTTCTTCCAAATGGTGACTGCAAATATTTTTCTTACCAACCTCTGTATTTAATCTCTTTATGTATGATATGCATCAAGTGTTCTTAACATTATCTTTCCATTGTTTGAGTGTCAAGTATTATTTCTGCAATAGTATTTCTGTGTTTCTATGTTAATAGAAATAGCATTTCTTCGTTAAATAGTATTCCTATATTTCTGGCTTACATTATTAGCATTATAGATGGGTTTTGCACAAACAAATTAACTTGGATGTGACAAATACATGGATCTATTGAACATATGCACTGGGTTAAAATAATTTAATGGATTACAAGCACTTGTAGGAAGCCTTCATGCTAATAATCAAAGGAAGAAGGAGAAAGTAGTTAGTGAATGTGGTAATTTGTTCTTTCTTTCCCCTTATCTCACCCTTTGAGCATGCATTCTGTTTGGAACAGCTAAGTGAACAGTAGTTCTGTTCTTCAAGGGGGAAAAAAAAAGTTGGAGAAATTAAGATTTCATAGCAGTACTGGTATAACATGGAACAATAGAGACCTTTATGTTTTAAGTAGGAAAATGTGGGTCTTATTTGTGCATATCCCTTACATAAAAATTCTAGTGCTAATAAAAGAAAGGCATTGAACTGTTGTCTTGCTGAATAATTTTTTTTCCCTGCATAGAAAGGTGGGACTGAGGCTTTGCATTATAGAAAATACATTAAATTATATATATTTTTTAAAATGTAGCATATGATCACTATTTATAGATATTTGATATGCAGAGTTAGACTCTGGATTTGATGTATGAGTTGTATGAAAGATTATCCTGTTGAATATTTTTTTCTAATTTTGCCTGTAGGTTTTGTAGCTATATACAGTGCAGTGCTTACCCTTATGAGTGTATGCGATGTGGCCGTTGTATCTATTGGTGGGAAATTTACTTGTCTGTGTTGAAGCAGTGCAAGCCCCTCACATTAGTACATATGAAAGGTGTTGCAAATGCAGAGAATTTGACATAGAAACAAATAATGATAGCGCAAGCTTTGGTGTTGGTTTTGCATGGCCTGGCACAATGTATCCACTACGTGGGTTCAGCTCAGCTGCATCAGGTTAGCATCTGAGTAATGACACAAGTCAAAGATTCTGGAATCACTGACCCATCTGTGTCTGTGAGAAGTTAGGTTCTTAGTGCTAGAGTACATTTCTTTTTTCCTGGTACGATGGTGTTTCTGTGGTGGTGGTAAGGTAATGCAACAAAAATGGCCAGGTCCACCATTGACCAAGGTATTACATTTGAGCAGACCACTAGACTACCGCAGGGTGATGCTCTCAGTCAAGGTGAGTGACCTCAAATCTTCAGATGACAGCTGCAGCAACATAGCTGCAATGCATAATAGCTGAATTCTTTAGTTAGACTTATTTTGTAGGGGTCAGTACCGTCTTTGCTGTGTCATTACATTCCTGATGCCAGTAGTTTGAGCTTTAGAAGCAAGAATTCTGTGGGCTTGCCTAACTGCTCAGACAGAAGTTGGAATACTAATGCATCTTCTGCTCTTCATAGCTGCTAACACGCTACTGAAATGCCAAATACTAATAGGACAACAATAAAAAAAACCCATAATTGCCCCTACATCTGATTTAGTATAGTTAGCATGAGGTATTTTTTTCATGTAGTGCCCGTAGTGTTTTTATGGTCTCATGTAAAATTAATGCAGTGCAAAGATTTTTGATTATGTACGGCTAATGTAAGAAGTCTTGTGTTAAGGTTTATTTATGTTCATAAGGTTGACCTATAGTCAGTTGGTGGCATCTGATAACAAAGAGTTAAGGAGAGAAAAAGGATTCAGAGGTAAAATTTTTTTACTGTCCTGTTTTATTAGTGTAATATCCAAAGTAGTCATCTTGGACAGTATTCTTAAAGAAACAGAGCCAGATGGAAGTACTTTTCTGTTTAATAGATAGTATTTGTCTGAATATTTTTTGTTTAGAATTGATTATTAATTCTGAATACATTCACAATTAAAATTAATATTTCATAATCAATATAAATGTTAATTTTAATTCTGAACCTATCAAGAGCTCCATTTACTGCCCCTGCAGCCCCTCTGCCAGAGGTATACTGGCAGCTCTAGTCAGTGTGTCTGACGTTGCATGCTTTTCTGGCATTTCTGAAAACACAGGTAGATTGACTGTTTCACTGGCAGTCATGGAAAAACGTGTGCTCTAACTGTTTCGACAACCAGTTGCACTAACTGAGCACAAGAATGCTTTACATCAAATGCTAATGTACATTTGTGAACTAAGGAAGGGTTAGTAATGCTGTATGTTCAGAAGGACTTCTTTCTTGTTGCTTTATTCAGGTATTAGGTTAATTGTAACCATTTATTGTCAATATTTTTCAGTAAATAGTATAACCCTCCTTTTTTATCTAGTATTATCTTGGAAGATACTCTTTTCCAGTGTATTCAAAACATAATTTACATAATGATGAGGCCTACGTTGATTCTTAAGAAGTGAAACAAGAGCTTGAAAGCCATCTGACTTGCCTTCTGTGCTAATGACAGTAATAAGAACCATAAAAGTCCTTGCATATGTGCTGTGTTTCACTCAGGTGACTGGTCTGATTTAGTAGAAGACGCAAAGCTTGTTGGAGTGGCCACATGAAACCACCTGGCAATAGGAGTCCTGTTAGTGAAGTAACTCTGCCAAACTGTGAGATTCACAACCCACAAAGCAGCCTAAAAAAAATAATTTCTTACAGACTTCCACTTCTTGGTTCATTTTAATTATTTCTATAGGAATTTCAGGTCCATTTTTTTTGTGATACTATCTTTCTATTAGGATTATGTGATTTTCCCACAGTTTTTTCCTTGTCGCTCCATATTTTAGAAGATGGAATTCTTCGTATAGACTTTTACTGTCGTCTTTTCCAGTTTTGCATGCATATCTGAAATGTAACACTGTTCTGTATGCTAAAGTTTATGCTATATTTGTACTTTTATTAAAGAAAAAAAGAGGAAGAAAGAAAAAGAGTTTGTGATTCTATATTGTGGCTTACAGATAGATTTGGTGTTTGAGATTTTTTAGTTTTCCATTTTGAAATAAAATTTCTAGTTCAACGTGCTGGAAGGAATTACAGGAAGAAATGACATAAATGAAATAATCTGCAAGTGGTTGGGGCTTTCTTCCACTCTAACAATATTTTCTTTTTATCTTGACTGTGCATTAACTATTTTTCCTATTACTAATGTTATAATATTTTTAGACATGAAGTTAGTAAATATGTTCTTAGTTTGGGGTTTTTTTTTTTGCTAAACAGTTGCAGTCTTTTGTTTAAAGAAAAATGTTAATGAGCAAAATTGGCTATTTGGAAAAAAAATCAGGAAAGCAAAAGAGAAGCCAAATAGGCATGAAATTATGTTTTCCCTTCAGTAAGTGCTGTAAAAATAAATATAACTTCGTTAAATGAAGCTCTGTACTTATATTTGCTTTGGGTTGAGTTATTCCATTTTTAAAGGCTAGCTTTAAAAAAAGAAAATTTACCCTCTGTCCCTGGAAGTAGTGAGTTACCATAACATGTGATAAAGATAAGTCTCTTAATAGTTTGTAGTTGCCTTATAGCTTTAACAATTTTGGTCCGAATTCTGAACAATAAGTTTTAGCTGTGAGCACACAGGTATTTAGAGCCAATAGTGTGGGAGTCTTGGCAAGACTATTATGCCTTCAGTTTTTCCACATTTTCTGACTTTCCTTCTAGTGACTGTTCATTAACTGTAAAGAAGCATGACGATCTGTTTTAGTAAATCTCCCTGCAGCACGTTACAGAGTTCATTCTAGAGTGTTAAGAGTTGGACACTCTTCTAAATACTTTCTCAGTTGAAACTAAGTTATCTCCGTTACCTGTGTGAACTGTTGAAAAGTTTGTGTTGTTTACTCTGCTAAGAGTTAATAAAAAAGTGCTGTATGAAGGTCACTTGGTGAGTGAATAATTAAAATATAAATTTAAGATATTTCATACACATTTGAATTTGTCTTGCTTTTCTACAGTCTTCCAAAATCTTTTAAAAAGAAAGTTTTCTTAAATGGAGTAAGGTGGGTTGTCATTGATTGGTAGGCATATATCTTAATGGGTATGAAATTTCAAGAAAGACTTAATAGGAAAAATTTCTACTGAAGAATTATACTTGCCAGAATATTTAAATCATCCTTCATGAGATATGAGGCTGTTTGATTTCTCTATTTGTGAAATGTGTTTTGATATAATATGGTTATGAGCCTCTGGTCACAAAGAATTTTGCTTGAAAATACAGACTGGTGACAGCTCAAAAAAAAAAAAATAACATTTCAACATAATACAGCTGTTAGGTACTGTCCAAGTACATATGAGCTGAAATGTCAAGGGACCAGAGAGCTCTCAGGGTGCTCCCACACAAACCAGTACTAATTACATCAGTGCAGCAGTTGGAACCAGTGTGACTCAGGCAGTGTGACAGCATACAGCTTTCATCAGGAATGTCGGAAGCAGGGCAGTGCTGGAAACATAAACATCAGCCTTGGCATTTGCAACAACTTCTCTTTTTTTTTCTCTTAATAATTTCATTAGAAAATGGTATAATTAGAATTTATTCATTATCTGCAAAACACATGTATCAGTGCTTATATTGTCCTGCAAATTGTGTGGAAGTATCTATTTTTAAAAACATTTTGAACTGGAACCAGATATAATAATTTTTGAACTGAGATTGGAGACTCACTTTTGAGATGCACTCATCAATCCTCTCTCTGAGTATGAGAGAGAAAAATATATGTTGGAGTGGCTTGTGATTGTTCTTACTTTACTGATAATATTCTTGTCTTCCCATTTGTATTAAGTTCAGAAGAGTCTTTTGATCTCTGGAATTATAACACTTATGGTAAAAACTTTAGATTTCCTTAGTATAGCAAATACTCAGAGATAAACACCTGCAGATAAGTTTGCTGTCATAGCATGGAAATGTGCAACAGTAATGAAAAAGTTTGTTTTTATCTTGAAATGAGCACATGCACTTGTTGCAGGACTCTGAATAAATGAACTTTTATGAAAATAGAAGATTTTTCTTTTTTTTGTCCACTTCCCTGTCCCCTCCCTTCCTCTTCCCCCCTCTTAGCTTTTCCATTAACTGTTGACCGTTGTCACCATTTGGACTTGGAATCCACAATAAAATAATGTGAGCTTCTTTAAGGTGATTAAAAGTGATTCCTATGTACTCTTCATGATTATTTTTTTTATTATCCTGACTGTGTAAAAATGGTTTTTAAGAAATCACAACAGATACAGACCTTTATTAGTAAAGTGTGGTCACACAAAAGGTATATTATTAGCTGCTCTAGTTACATGCTACTGCAATCTTAGTTCTTAAAGTGTTTTGGAATTCTTGTCAAATCTTAGAGAATGGGGGAAATCCTGGTCATATTGTAAGCTTTTTAAAATCTCCTTTTGGGTGTTACTTGGAGGGAGAAAAAGAAGCATGTACAAAAGGGAGCTATTGGCTTCATGGCAACCATAATCTTACATCACATATTTAATATGCCAGTTGTATGTTTAGTTTAAAATTACATTTTTCAACTACTTTAAATCGTTATCTATATAAATATGTGTAATGCATTGTAAAATAATTCAAGTGGGATAATTAACTTGATGCATAAAACTTCCTTCAGTGCCCTGTGGTTGCAGATGCTGCTATTTACTGTTCATGTTATCACACTGCTTGGAAGCCCTGCTTCTGGACATGAATCTGTTGTCCTAACTCTTTTACAAACGTGATGATCTCATCTGTTCTATAGACTTAGAGGCAGGTAGTCGTTAGTGAGCTCACTCGGGTTTTGGAGAAGATAAACTTCTCCCAAACACTCTCCATATGCTGTGGCTAAATTTTCTTTTATCTTAGCAGGCTTAGTAGCTGTGTGCTGCACTGGAGTCTGCAGAAAGAGACATAGCCTGAGTTTCCAGCAGGGGAAACAAAGAAAAACATTTCCCCACCAGTTTCAACTGTTAATATTTCATAATTTTAGAGTTATATGCATAGAAGCAAAGAAAGCCAAAGGTTTTTTGTTGTTGTATGTAGCAAATCAACACTGAAATTCTCCTAGGCTGAATAAAGGTCTAAATGATAATTCTGAATAGTTACATTATGTTTTTGCTGAAAGGTATCTGAGCTGTGGAGAATTCTTCTAAATGTGATTAAGAGCTGATCAAGAAAAAGACACCTGAGAGAAAAGTGTCATCAGTATTGTCTGTTAGAATCAGTAATTTATTTTGAGCAACTTTGCAGACTGAAAACATCAGGCTGTAAACTTGAGGCTGTTACAGTTCTGACCCTGTGCGTATGTAAGTTATTTTACTTCATATAAGCATATTACAGTTGCCATGGGAACCATAACATTGGTCTGTTGTTAGAATCTTGGGATTGCGCTAGGTGGCTTGTGTGTAATATTTTAAAGGGAAAAAAACAATTTCATGAACATTCCAAATATTTCCCTTTGTGAAATTAATTTGTATTCTGCTCACCTATGTGTCCTTTTGAAACTGACTTAAAATACAGTCAGGGACAATTCCAGGAGTGCACAGTCTTCTGTTATGTGAACATTTCATGGTCACCAAGTGATTTGCCATCAGCATAAAGGAGACTTTGGCTCATTAACACCAAGTCACTCAACAGGTTGAGGCTATGTAAGAGACAGGTAGAGTTATCAACAAGCATGAAAGACAACATGGATCATATTTAAAGCATCACTCTATTAATTTTCTTATTCTCTGGCAGTCCAAAAATATAACTTTTTCTTTTTTTTTAACCAACAGATTGGAGATGAACTTTATAATAATTTGAATGCTGCTTTTGAGCAGCAAAGTTCTTTAGGTTTTAGTCCTCTGCAGGCATTTGTGAATCATTGCATATTTTATTTAGCTTGCACAGTGGGTTTTTTGAGATTGGTTTGGAAAAACTGCAAATCCAGCCTTTGTAAATGGTGATGATCAGTTTTGAGTAATTTTTTTGTCTAGGTTTGAACACATTTCTCATCACACTTTAGCTTTGACCGGCTGTTTCCTGTTTTTCCTCCCAGTGGTTCAGCTGTCGAGGCGATAAATGCATCAGTGGTTTGTTTCAGAGTTAAGATTACCTTTATAAAAGGATGGAAGAGTAAAACAAATAAGCCGAACACCATTACAAGTAAAGTTATGGTGAAATTCAGATGAAGTACTGTTTGCAGTACCTAGGTCTTTCGTAGATTATAAATCTTTTGCTACACAGGGAGATTATTTCATACAGGAAAATTAATCCACCATTGGAAACACCAGGGTGAAGCGTTGAGTGGAGAATTTGTGTATGTGTGACAGAATTTTTCAAGCAACTCCAGTTTTTTGTGTTCACATGAGAGTATTTTGATTTATCTGATCTATGATCTACATAATGACTTGACCGTTATGTCATATTTATCCTGTTTAACTTCCCCCCTTGGTTTTTTGACTGATTTGGGTAGAAGATATATTCGTTTTTGAAATCATACAAACTTCTTTGTAATTTTAGAACTGAATTTGTATCTGTATTTTTGCGGAATAAAGCAGAGCAAGTTTACCAGGGAAGACAGGGAGGAGTTGGTGTGTTACCTGTCTATTAGAGCTGGCTTGTGCAGTACACTAGGTTTCTTTTTGTTTGTGGTGAACTTACTCCATGTTCACACAGCCTGCATTTTGTCCTGGCTTCTGACATCTTCCTTCAGGACCTGTAAATGAGTTATTTACAAACCTGAAAGGCATTTATCTAGATAGTAATGAAAATATTGCCCTCTATCTTCAGAACTGTGGTCATCACTGTATAGGATTGTGGAAGGATCACTTGTTGTCCCTTCTGTTGTTTGTCCTAGTGTAACAGGCTGTTCTGTGGCATCCAGCATCACCTGTTCCTTGCTCCGCTTTAGTCCTCCGTGAGACCTAAGTGGTCAGATCTTATTTAGTTGGCCCCCTGTGGCATGATAGAAAAGCACACAGAGACAGTTGATAGCATGTCAACTCCCATGGCCGGTGATCCTCCCCTTAAATTGAGGGCCTTAAATATTCCTTACCTGTTAGGTCACTGAGTTTGTTGCCGAGTAGCAGAGGAGAAGCTCGGGCTTTGTCTGTGGTGGAAGTCCCAGCTCCAGAACCTTACAGTATGCATTTTGTCTCCTGGACAAGGTGCTGTATCCCTCAACTGTTTATTTTATCTTTGCCTGTTTATGGACCTTATCCTGTAGGATTTTTAGGGCCCTGCAAACTTCTACAAACGCCAGGCTTAATAGCATTTACCTCAGGGTATAGTCTAGCTGTTGCCATTGTCAGGAAAAGACTGACCCTTGCAGCTTGCACTGTCTTCATTTCCCTGTGGCTTTTCCAGGCTCCTCCTCCCCAGGTTCCTTATGGTGGATGACTCCAAAATCTGCTGTCTCTTTCTAGGCTTCCTGACCCTTGGAATTCTCTATGAGGTTTCTCATTAAATTCTGTTAAATTCTCATTAAATCTGATTAAAAAAAAAAAAACCAACCTATTTTTTATAAGTCCTCCTAACTAGTTTTGCTCTTTTTACTTCAAGCCTGTCAGTAGCTGTATGTTCTTGTTCTCTTGAACTTGCCTTCAGTCTGCTGACTATTCCCTAGACTGGTGGTCTTTATGGAGCCTACTTTATCCTTAAGTCTTTTATATAGAGAAAAGACTTCCCAATATATTCCCAAAATCTGCTCTCCAGCCGAGTCTCATAGTTAAGGCTGAAGTTCAGTTGTGGTATTAATGGGCACTCCAGCTTCTATGAGCCTTACATGCAGTTTTGTTGAGCTCAGCTTTACATGTGGCGTCTGTACCGTTTATAGCTATATTTTTGATTCCCTTTCTTTCTGTGTTCTTTTTGGGGATTTTTTTTTTTCCAGTCAAGGTTAGTAAACAGCATTTAAACTTGATATTGGATGATTGATAAGCACATGGTTGTAGTACTACGTTTTTAGACTGAAATTTGCTTTTCAAAAGAGCTGGTATTTCTGGGTGAAGTTAAATGTCCATTTCATGAAACTGTCATAGAGAACAGTATATTTGTAACTTTTTTCCTATTGTACTCATCAGAGAAAAAAAGTATTTGCTAATTAGTATATATTTTAAGCATTAATGACCAGATTTCTCTGATCCTTGCTGGGTTTAAATGGCTCCAGTCTGCAAAGAAACACAAGGGAAACAACAGCCAAGATGAAAGGAGATTCACAGGACATACCTATGTGGGTCCAAGAAAACAAAACTTAAAAAAACCTTTTTCATTAAGTAGAAGAAGTGGTAATTAATTTAACAGTACGGGGCAGAATTTGCTAATGAGATACGAAAGGTAGTTAACTGAAAGAACTAATGAAAAGGAGCCAGTGTGCTATGAAAAACTTGGAAGAAAAATAAATGAGATCGTTGACAAAGAATCCTTTGAGTTTTGGGACTTAAAAAATGTAGAGAGCAAAAAACAACATAATCTTATTTCCAAACCTTACCAGAATGAAAGGTTTTGCTGTTTTTCTCTGCAACTAAAACATATGTAAACCAGTGGTAGCATTATCATGATGGTTATGTACAACAGTTGCACTTTCAAGAAGAAATAGAAACAAAATGAATGGAATTTTGAGAGGGATTGTTATTCATCATTTGATTTCTAAACCATTATGAACTGAGTCATTCTGGCAAGGCTTGGTGTGACAAGGCCAAGCATGTGTGGCAAGGCTCAGTAGTTGGGCTGTTTTGCTAGCTTCTTGGGCTTTTAATGAGATGATGTTTTATAGTGGTTGATTTTTTTTTTTTTCAGGAATATTTTCTGCTGTGGAAAGTATCTGATGAAAAAAACATGCTTTTTAAAAATGGTTATTTAAAAAATTCAAAGCTGTAAGCCCTATAGCCTGCAGTGTAGGTAACTTCCAACTTCAGATTTTAAACTGCTGCCTTCTTCGCTATGGCCCTCTTTTTAGGCATGGTGATTTCTTTCAGCACTGTGAGTGGACTGAGGGCATTGAAGACCGGGCTCCAACCCCATTAAAATTACGGTTTGCAGAAACCTTGCAGACCTGGGCAGGGGCTCACACACCACATCCACCATTTTATGCCCAAATTTAAAGGGGAGAAAAGTAAACTCTATTCCACCTGTTAGCATACCTGAGCTGCTTACCTCAGGCTTGTCCTGAATTGCATCCTAGATCTTCTGTCTGTGCTGTACCTGCATCAGCACCAGCTGCCTGGAAGGGAATCAGTCCCACAGCTGTACCACGGATCTGGAGCAGCTGCAGCTGCTAGATGAGCAGGGGCTGGATGGCACAGGTTACCTGCATGATAGTAAAACAAGTTCAGGTTTTACAGATATTTATTTTTGGGAAGAACCAGAACAACCCTTGTCATGTTGTTGGGCCGAAATGTTAAGACATTAAAGTGTTCAAGACCTCTTAAGACTTGTTAATGAAGGGAATGAACTTCTTAATTGCCAAGATTGCTATTGTGGGAAAATAAGTAGTTGGGGGTGTATTTGTCTAGAATAAGTATTACTGTGTAACATTGAAAAACATTCTTTTTTTTTCTAATGTTTGCCTCATTGTGATTTTTTTTTTTTCCAAGAAGAAAGGTCCATAAAGTTAAAAATACATTAAGCACTGACAAGCTAACTGGAATCTTGAAACCATGCTGGTTTTGTAAGATGGCAGAGTGTTGTTGCCATTGAACATTCTGCAGTTTTGATATTTGTACTTTCCTAATTTTTAACCTATATTTTATAAACAAGCAAGTACTAGAAGCAAGTCACTGATACCAATTTTTCTCTAGCACAAAACATCTGCTTAT
The DNA here is from genome assembly GCF_000710305.1 of Buceros rhinoceros silvestris. Lineage (NCBI taxonomy): Eukaryota > Metazoa > Chordata > Aves > Bucerotiformes > Bucerotidae > Buceros > Buceros rhinoceros. Next base: position 41,252 of record NW_010399274.1, on the reverse strand, counting down.
TGAAGAACATTACATGATTTTTCTCTTTCATCTGGTCTTCTGTAGTTAGAGGATCTCTTTCTAAATATGTCCGTTAACACGTGTGGTCCAGCTGTTGATCCTCTGCATTTTTTAACATAAGACCTAGGAAAGAATGAGGGCATAAAGGAAACTGTTCTGTGTTATATATAAATACATGCACGCAGACACACATATTCAGGTCACAAGTAGCTGAATATTTGATGCCATACCCATAATGATAAAATCTTCGTCTTGCTGCAGTTCTTTTGACAATACAACTATGTTAAGAGGACCTGGTCAAACTGTAGTCATACGAGAATCCTTATACTATATTTATGCTGACCCAAATCTCTGCAAGTGTAGTTTTACAGGTATAACTTTCGTGGTAGAACTGTGTTAGGATCTCCTTGCTAGGAGACAAAAAGGCTAAGACCAGACATGGCTGTGTATTTTATGCGTGGAAATGAATTCATTCTTCTGTATCTTGATTACAACACATATCTACTAATTTGTGGAAACTGAATAAATTTTAAACTGTTTCTGAAATTTGTACATTAGAATAAAAAGAAACAGGAAAAGCAAAACATTTGAAGCAAAGTGTGAGGCATATGCCATCTGGTGGATAGAATTATTCATACAGTTTTATTGGTAATCTTGATATATTTAACAAGGATCTTCTATTAACGTTTTAAATCCAATTCTCTTTTATGCTGCGTTATCACTTCTAATTGGCATTGGTGAGTATTTCTTTAGTAAGAATTAAAAGGAAAAAAATCTGAAAACTGAATTCAAGACATAATGGAATTCCAAACTTGGCTTTGGGATATAAGTAAACTGGGTGGCTGGAAGAAAAAACCCCAAACCCAAGTAGAAAAGTAACCATTTTCAAAACCCCCAAACGTGAATGGAAAAGTAACAGTTTTCCCCCTGTTCAAATATTAACTCTAAAGGTTAAAAATGTGTGCCAATTTGCCAAAGATTTTTCTCTGATAAGCCTTTCTCAAGCCCCTGCCTTGTGCAAATTACGATATGTTTGACATGGTCTTTGCAGAAAGACTGGTTATTGCTGTACGTCCACACTGACGTGGCAGGTGAGACTGAAGTAGCTTTTCAGAGCCTGTAGGCTCATGTCCTATAGCAGCATTCAAGTTCCTTTGCCTGCAGGTCATAATTACTTTTTGGCAGCCATTTGGGGCACAGTTTCATTAAGTGCCATTTTGTAGAGAAAGCTGTGCTTTTAAAAATGTTAAACGGCTCGTAGGTGTGAGTGTAGACGTGACTCGAATATTTTAAAACCCTAGATTAGGCAGAAACTGTAAAGACTGTGGCCAGCGTATGTTTCTTTTCACACACTGGTACATGGGTGCATCACTTCAGGATATACATTTCAGGGTAGTTTACTCAGTAGACATTGCATAGGGTGACAAGTGGAACAGTCAATGTATATAGATTCTGATAGAGAACTCATGTTGGTGGCTAGTTTTTATTCTTTGCTCTTTCAGTGTGCACAGAGGAATCTAATGTCCTCTTCTGGAAGACTGATTGCAACTCTCATTTTTTTTCTTCATACTGGTCAAACCTAATACATTAAATTTATTTTTTCTAAACTTCTTAGCATATTAGAAAATATTTGAAAAGTACTTCATAATGTCTCACACTACAGATCAGATCAAATAAAAGCAAGTTTGCGCTTAGAGTCTGAAAAGGAATGAATTATTCCAAGACATTATAATCAATGCATGTGTGAAACGGAATTGTCATCACCATGTTATGCCATCATTCCATTAGCTAATAGCAAGGAGAGAGCTGAAATACAATATAATGGAAAAAACAGGTAATGCTATTGCTTCCACATGCTCCTGATTTCACAGAGCTAGTTCAGTTGCTGCGCTGTGCTGCACCACATTCCCAGCTCTGAAGGTTTATTGGTTCAGTCATGGTGCACAAACAAGATGGAGTTTTAACTGCACATGGAAACATTCATGGTTTGTTTTATTACTGGAAGTAACTGGCTACTTTAGAAGTATTTAAAACTATTCTTGACAGTAAATTTACTTAAAGTAGACTCAACAGACTAATTATATGTGACTCCAAACTTCATAGCTCTGTTACTCTTCCTGTAACTTTTCTCAACATTCAAAGATAAATAACATTTAAAATGCCAGAAGAACAAGTGTTCACATTATAGGCAAAAATTTCAGTTGAAATGTTTTTGCACCATAGTATAACAGAGCTTTCTGAACTAAGCTGCTTTGGCACGTTTCTGTGTCGAATATTTCATAGAGGAACAGCATGTACAAGCTCAGCTCCCTTTTAAATGTTTCAGTGGTCAGGTAACACGTGTTCAGTAGAGCACTGCTGAAGTGGCTACAGGTTTATACTTCTTCACGTGGACCTGTGTTCTTTCAGAAACACATATGCTACATTGGGAGTAAATGATCTGGTTTGTCCTATGAATCTTACTGTGTCTAAAATGTTTTATATGATTATTTACCCTCAAAACCCCCACAGAACTTCAGAAGGTTCAACAAGCACTGGTGTCTAAAGCTGCTTTGAAAAGATCCTTTTCCATCAATTTTACAAGAATTTTTCACATGCTGCTGTTACCTTCTCATGAAATGCTGAATGGCTCCTACCATATTATATTTAACAAAAAACCAAAGGATATTTTTCCCCGATGTGATTGAGTGATGCTCAGCCAAAGGAGAAATATAAGTGAATTCTGGCACAAAACAAGCCAAGAGATTAAAAAAATAAAATGGAGGGAGGAGTAGATATGTTGTAGATATGTTTTCCTAATGTTTGGTAGGGGGAGGAAAGTTTTTTTTTTTTTATAGTATTTAAAGGGTATTCAAGGATTCCTTCAGGTGATTTGTGGTTAAGCCCTCTTCCAGTTTCATGGAAAACTGGGTGGACATTTTGTTGTTTTCATTTCCAAAATAAGATCATGGATAGGGAATAAGTCTTTTTTTCAGCTTATGGGAGCAAGCAGAAGTTAGGTCTTTCCACAGGCTTTATGATGTCCTGTGGGTTATTTAGTCTAGATCCCAATTTTTATTTAGAAGAATAAGGTCCATGATGTATATGTCAACCGTTACTTTTCTGAAATCTTCCCCTGCTTTACCAGCATGGGAATCCTCACAAAATGATTTAAAGTTGGGATTTGGTGTTTTGCTGACCTTCTTCTACAAACCAGACAAAAGAATCTTTCCCTGAGGTGAATTTGCCCATCATGAAGCTAATCTCCCTGGCTTTTTGTGCTTATATGGCCTGGACAGAGATGATATTTTCTCTTGGATGGTCTCATGTCATGACAGTTACGTTTCTATGAATATAAACAAAAAGAAGATTTATTCTTGGTAAATTATCTGAATAAAAAAGATCTATTTAATTTGTTTTGTTTTGTTGCTTAGAATGTTCTTTGTGTTCACTTATATTTGAAAAACATTTAAAAATCTGTATTTATGAAAGTGTTTCTCTTGGCAGTATGATGAATAGAAACATTTTTTTCATGTAAAGAACAGTGCAAACACTAAATAAGATAGATTGTATAAAAGAAAAATACAAAATTAAATTAATTTTTTTCAATGTTCTGCTATGAGTTTCAAACAAGTTTAGGCTTTAAAGTCAAGATGTTTAAAAAAAATTAGTCAAGCCTAAGTACAGCCTGTGATTTTTGAAAAACATTAGAATGTCACTCCTTAAAGTCTTCGCTACCAGATATTAAATGTTGGACATTGGATTCCTTGTTGAAAAAAAATCACTGCCCATTTCAATTTCTGCTAGTAGATAAGATTGTGGGCAAAGCTTTTTTTTCTTGTTTGTACTATTGTCATGGCTGCAGAAAACAATATTCCTACCAGCAGGTGGAATCAGATGAAAATCTTAACTATTAAACACAGCGTGTAGCTCTGTTTTCTGATCTGGCCATAAGAAGTCATCTGAGTAGCTCCAGTTTTGAAGTTTGCAAATAATAGCAGCTCAGAAGAATACAAATAAGGCTGCTAGAAAGTTAGCATTTCTATTTAGGAGTAGTATGGCTTTGATACTGGTTCCGTATTTGCACTTTTGGAGAGTACTCCTGGATGGCTTAAAAATACTCTATTGTTGTATGACAGTTATCACTGTCAGACTGTAAAACTTCCTTCTGGATGTCTTCTTACAGTCGTCATCTGTTATTTTTACATTGTCTGAATGAGAGAAAATCCTATTGTTTGTAAGTATCCGTAGCTGTCCAGTAGACAGTTTCTTTGGGGCAACTTTTTTCTATAGAAATTTAGAATTAAAATCTTCAAAGTACAAATGCATATATGATGCAATAAGTAAGGTGCCATAAGCTTAGGAATATGTGAGCTTTGTAAATACTATTTTAGAAAATCATTCTGCATCTTCTGAATTTTTTAGAATTAGGTTTATTTTCAGACCTCTTATGAAAAAGCTGGCGCTATAATTTCTTTTCTTACAAAAGCATTCATAAAGGGGAAAAAAAAAAGGGAGAAGGGAATGAAAGCTTCCTAGTTACATTGTGTGTATAAAGTTTTCGCAGTGTTGATTCTTTGTCGATTTTATGTATAGTTTTTAAGGTAACAGGATTGTTGTGTATCTGTAGCTCTGAACAATTTGAGTTTGTGCACAAATTCAATCTAAGAGTGACTGGTTCATACAGCAATTCTTCTTTACCCAACTCATCGAAAGAGGTATGTAATCCCTTGGAAAGGTCAGGTAGTAGATGGAGGTTTGTCCAGCTTTGCAATTGTGGCATTTGAAGGACAATTGTTCAGTGAAGAGGGAGATACTGGAAGTTAGAAGTTACAGATTTTCCTTCACACTCTTCCTCTGAGTAGTTCTTATTTTGGAGATTGTTATTCAAGATACTTATTTTCTCCATTTCTACTGTGTTTGTAAAACTGTAGTAGCATTATATAGTGATTTTTGGGTCTAGTTTTTCCTCCTCCTGGGCATTTTGGAAAGTAAGATTAAAATTCACCTACCTGGTACCAGTAAAACTTTTCAGTAAACTTCAGAAATTTGGAAATAGAGAGGAAAGAAAATGTTAAGGTCTTTAGCGATCGACATTTCTGGCAAGGCTTTAACACAGACTTTCCACTTGTTCTTTGTCAGGTATAAAAAGTGCAAGGCTGCCTTCAGTCTGTTTTACTGAATTTCCCTAAGATGGTCTCTTGAATTTTTGTCTTCCTTCTTACCAGAAATTTTATGAGCTATGTTCTTGGAGGAAATAATTTTTCATGTGAATGTTTTTCTCCTTTCACTGAGGAGAAGCTTTCCAGGGATGGTTTGGATCAAATCATATGGAATATTTGTGATGAAAAGCATAAGTTACTGGAGCTCAGAACGTAGCTCACACTTCCTCAGTGAAAGTACTGGAGTACTTAATGTGTTGCAAATGCATGTCTTTACCAGTACAGACACAGGTTCCAAAATCTCTTAAGAAGCTAAAGCCCTTTGGGACAAACCTACACAGACAAATTTCTTGAAAAGTATGTGGGAGAACTTGTATCACCAGAGTTCTGCATCTGGGTTTTTCTGCTTTGGGACAGACTTGGCAAGCGGACCAAAGGGAATATGTTGGATGTCGTTTTCATTCCCCTCCCCCCCCTTTTTTTTCCTTCCTTTTATTCACCCAGACTATATACTGTAATACGATTCCTTGTAGATATGTGCTTACTCCAGTTCCATTCATATGGAGAAGTAGAAAGCTGATAGGTATTTAATGATTTGTAGAAAATACCAAGTTTGCTTCCATGCGATAGCACAAATTTTCTCCTCTTTGTGGTGTCGAAGAAGGTCACTGTGAAATTAGAGCTATTTTAGAACTGAAAGGCTCTGAATTAAGAGGTCATATAGTCAGTCTCTTGCGGAGATGGTTTGTTCTCTTTGGAAGGAGAATAAAGCTGAGTAATAGTGCATCTTCACCTTTTGGTCAAGAAAACCCTGCAGCTGGCGAGAATGTCATCTTCTGCTAAAGGAGGTTGCACCGTTTACATCTCGCGTTCTGTCACAGTAAACCCTAAACTGTCATCTGTCAGGCATTTTGCAGTAGTTTGTTTACCTAAAGTTCCTTGAAATGATTGAGAAAACATAGCTTGTCTTCCCTGGATTGGAAGAACAGTAAATAACAAAAAAGCTGTTGATGTGGGTTGGAGGGAACAACCTTGTTCGTTTGATGGATTCCACAAACGAGTACAATCTCTTGTAAATCTTCTCATGCCATTAGGTTCATGTGTTTTGGCACTGAAAAATGCACGAAAAGTGAATTTGACAGGAAAAGCATTTGTTTTTCTTGCTAACCCTTCGCTAAGATGAAGAGAGCTAAGACTCCTGACTGGTTTAGGCATGTCAGCACTTCCTTCAGTCCTGCGTGCAATATTTGGTGTTCCGATGAGATCTAGAAGCAGCTCAGGCCTGGAAACTTAGATGAACGGAGCCGTATCAGCCTCCTTCTACCAGTCTTCCCTTTTTTGTGTAGAGAGGCACTTCAGGGTGCTGTGAATTTAGTTAGTTTGACAAACCTGTTTGCATAGGAAAAGTGTGTTCAGGACTGTGGGGACATGATCTTGAATTCAACTAATGGAGAGCATTAGCAAACCGTAAATGGAATTTAGACAGCGTTTTGTTCTTCTGCACAAACCCTGAGACCCCAAAGAAGAAAGAGAATTTCATTGTTTATCTGCCAGAAGTGCACTTAAATTGTATTTGACCAAATCCATTAGATTTTTGTTTTGTTGGGACTGCCAAGAACAGATTGGCTGTCTTGAAGTATTTCTTCACATAGTGGATCATGCTGCACATTAAAGAAGCTTAAAAGAGTAAAGCAGTTTCTGTACTAGATGGTATCAGGGTTTATATTACTTGGATAATGACGTGTGTGAAGATTGTATTATGGACTCAAGGAGTTAGGAATTTTCAGTTCAAATTTTATTGTTCTTTCAGGTGCTTTGTTCTAAATTTTTAAAGAATATTTTTGCACTGTAGCAGCTATGAAATTATGTGAATCATAGCAGCGTGCAAGATACAGGTAAAGCTACACATTATAGAGCTGCTTAGCTAAATACATTGCATATTTTTAAGCCATTATTTTTTACTTTAATCATGTTTGCCTTTTTTCAAAACCATTTCGTTAACAAATCATTAATGTGTCCTTTAAAATGTCCGTAGACTTGAAAATGTCAATACATTATGAACTAAATGCCCATAGATGCTTGCCAACAAACTTCAAATTTATCTTGGAATAAATTCTCTGGTAGTTAAGAAAAGCCATTTAAACTACTTATCCAAACTTTACTATATTCACTAGTTTGCTTAATTCAGAATGTTGGTCCCCTACTTTATAGTGGAAATAGAAGCTGCTGCTGGAAGTGGAATGGTTGTAGTAAAGATGGGCATTTTTTTCATGAATATCTCCCATGTAAAAGTGGGGCTATCCATTATGAAGTGATTTCAATGAAAAGAAGGAGCACATTTGTCATGTAAGATGTCCGTTTTCTAAATATTAATGGGTAGCAGATCTGTAGACGTTTCCCTCTGTTTCCATTAAAACATTTGGCAGGCTAGCTAAGGAAAAATAGCTGTTTTTTGTAACTTGTTGTTGCAAGACATGCACGTAGGGTGATTGGGGATTTCTTGGAGGAGCTAATCTGTGCTGCAAACCTCAATACGGTTTGAAGTGTATCCAACATGTTTTCTGTGAGAGAAGTATCTTTAAATATTTATATATCTGTCAAAGATTCTTGAGTTTGACAGAAGCTCTTCAACAGATTTAATCAGTAGGTAGAAAACAGTGTGCGTGTATCTACTACATTGTCATTCTATCTAAAAACACTCATTATTGGCATAAAGTAGGCAAAGAAGAGACTACGGTTACTCTTCTCACTGATTACCCAGCATACTTTTTCTGTTACCTTTTTGTTCAAATGTCATTGATCCATGTTTTCAAATAATGTAATGAAATTGTTGTATGTGGAAGAAGTGCTTACCCTGTCTTTTCATGCTTGGGAATTTCATGCAGAGGCTTCTTCAGTACTGGTACTGTAAAAAGGGGTGTCTTCTAGACACAAATCCTTACAGGAAAAAAAAAAGCCAAATTTTAGAATGTCCCATAGTCATGCTTTGTCAACCAAAACATTTTCCCTGGCAATAACAGGTAAGAAGTTTCTTCTGGCTTCCAGCACCTGAAGCAGTAAACACCAATTGGTATTAGGGAATTTTGGGTGCTAAAGAGATGTTCAAATGTCAAGGCAATACCAGAAAACCAGATAGAAATTATTTTCTCTAACGAACAGTTCTCCACAGGTAGTTGGTACATGTTATTTCACTATTTTTAGTGGAAGAGTAGAAGATAGATACAGTTTATCTCTGGATGGACTTAACAAAAACGTGCACGTGAAATTGTCTTTGCTCTACTGTAATGCCAGAGCCTACAGTATGTAAAACGGCTGTAACGTACTGATCCTTGGAGTGTTTAATGACAAGTTTCTGTGAATTTTTGTATATTTTTTTATAGAACTCAGCTATTTCCTGCTACTTTTACATTACTTGTTGGATGACATGTTTAATAATGATAGTCTTGATAAGTACTATTAATATAGTAATATTAAAACATATGTTACAGCTTTTTCAGAAAACGTTGTATCTTTAGGGGAAGTAATGAACAACGGTCTCTGTACCCCTTTTCTGTAGTTGTTGCTCTCTGTTAATTACTGTAATACTGAATACTGAACAAAGCTGTTGGGTTTTACTGGGATTTTTTGCATGTTGTTTACTTTCTGCACACTGTAGTATGCAACTGTAGCATATCTTTTCGTAGTTTTTCTCCTGTGTTAGTTTTTCCGTAACTGTAAGGGAAGGTATTTTAAAGACAGTAAGTCATGTTATTTAAAATACGTTTTCAGAAGATCTGCAACTGTCACTTTTGCTGTACAGTTACTGCTACTCAGTGGCTTTTCTACTTTTACCTTTATCATCATTACCTTTATCACACATTTTTTTTTTTCTTCCGTGACTCATTATTCTCACCTATCATTGCCTTTCAGTCAGTGTTTGTCCACAGATAAAGTTATTCAGGAGCCCTATTTGACAGTAAACTAAATAGTAACAAGGCTTATTTCTGAGGTAAAGTTACCCAGGTTACCAGATATGGATTTATTCAAGTTTATTTGAAGTGTGACCCACTTTAAGGAGTCTTCCTAAGGAGTGAAAGGCCATGAAGCCACAAAATACCCAGCGTGCTGTAGTACTTCCATGTTGGCTCCTTCATCTGGACTTTAATCAAAAAGAAAATGAATTTGTAAGGCTGCTTATTTCAGTTCCTGCACTGCAAAAAGTGCTCTTTTATCCACTTTGTGTTCATCTGTGACCCTCTTAAATTAGCGTACAGTCACCCTTGGAATTCTTAGTTTTGGAAAAATTACTTGTGAAACAGGCCTTTCCTTTCTAAATTGTGCCCCCTTGTGAAGAAATATGGTTGGTCAATAGAAAAGGACATCTGCAGCGTTACAGCAGAGCAGCGTGCAGCAACCTCAGCAGCATGCTTGGGAATTGTTTCAAGAGGACAGTAATTAGAAATAATCTTCTTGTGTTTATTTAATTTGGCTCATAGGGGTTTTCCTATTAATCTGTATATTTTCTGCAATAATATAATTGTATTAGGAGCTCAGAGATGAGAAATCTAATGTGGGAAGAATTATTTTTACTTACAATGAATTTACATCATGCCAGTGACATTATTTCTGTGTTTATAAATACATTTTAGAAATTACTTAATTGCCAGCAATGTAAAATAGTTTTTCTATAAATTCATACAATACCAGGAGTCTTAAGGCAGTGCTTTCAGCTAAACTTAGAATTGCGTCATTTCATTTCCAGTAATGTAAACACAAACTCCCATATGCCAGCAGAATTAGATATTAAAGATTTCAGATCTTATTATCTGTGTGCCTGTGGTTAAACAAATGTTTATGGAGGTTTTACAATGAACAGATTTCCACTGACTGTTGGAAAAGTAGACTTGTAGGAGCTACAGAGGTGAGGCAGCACCATGTGAAATGCCGTGACGGGATTAAGATTTGGCAATGTACTTCTTTTTCTCTCTGGGCTCTTTAGGCAGTCTCTGTAGATGAGAACAGACTGTCATCTTGCGTTGCTTGAGAGCTAACTTGCAGATTCTGCTTGTGTCTGCTTCTCTCAATTTCCATACAAATTTGTCATTTTTCCTACCAGTTGATACGCTGTGGATATGGTGAAACACAAGGGGAAAAGGTATGGTTCATGTAATACAAAATATAAAAGTTTTTCTTACTGTGGGAATAACAGGAAGGCTTTCCTTCTTCAGAAAGAAGAATGTAGTGCTGCAGAAAAATATATTCTTTGTATATTAAGCAGGATATTTCTTAACCAGAACGTGCTTCTTTTTCAGTCAGTACTTACCCTGCAGATGTAAACAATTAGTGATTTCTAAAAGTCTGTATTGTTTCCTCATTATTTAAATTAGACATACTGCATGTGAATGTTTACTAGCATACTGTGTTTAATTGGTTGTAAAGCCACTTAACAAAATTTTAGTACTTAAAGTTATAAAACTTGGATAAACTTCTGTCTACTTGTTTGCTTAGTACTGGCTTCTAACTCTATAAATAAAGTAATATAATTAGAGGCTTTTCTTTTTCTTACTTTGTTGTTTTAATAAAATACTTTGACACAGTTAATGAAGTCGGCATTAAAACCTCAAATGAATGCCTCACTGTTAATGTAAGTTGATGAAGGAATATTGCATGTACAGCAAGGATTTATAGAAAATGCTTCCTCTTTTTTAGTAAAGTATATGGAAATCATTAAGTGAATATGTAAGAGTTTTTGAATATTCAGTAAGAGTATAACTGAAAACAAATTCTGAACCTGTCACTTCACCCAGTGAAATCAGTAGAAAAACGCTCAGTAGAAGTACAAGCAGAATGACATTTGATTATTTTGTGTATTTTTATAAATATCGAAAATACTGTTTTTACTTACTCTCCCATCATATGCTTGTGAAAGTAAAACTACAGGCAGCTCACTACACACCAGTGATGACAGTGGGAGAATTGCTTCCTTTTCTCCAATGTACGTTGTACTTCTAAATAGTCAAAAAAACTTGAAAACTGTGTCATGTGCAAGTATGCTGGACTAGTCTTCCAGTAAAGTGCTACATTTCAGGAATTCAGACTATGAACAGTGCTTTTGACTTGACCCAACCAATTTACTGTGTACAGTGGTTAATGAGGAATCCAAGTGCCTACTTGTAAAAATAACATAATAATGTTCTTTTTTTGTACGTAAGCTCTGATGATTAGTAAGATTAAATTGTACTTAATGGACACAAACCCTGCATCTGTGACAACTGGTCTTATTTTCAGTTACAAAGCAAAAGGAATTTTACCTCTCTGATAATTTTGTAGTTCAGTGTTGTAGCTTTACCACGTTAAAAGCAAATAGTCTGGGAACGTTACAACAAAGCTTTGAGGTCTTCAGTAAAGGGCCCAAATATCTACTTTTTCCTTTGTGTTTATGTGAAGTGGTAAAACCAGGTAACCGAAGGTTGATGCATTATGAATAGTGTTAAAAGTCACGTATACTGTGATAATGTCTGGCAGCATTAGGCTGTGAGACTTATTTTCCGAGGAGCTGAATAAATGCATAAGAAGATAAAAATACTATTTCAAAGTACGTACACAGTGATAAAAAGATGAGCCGTGGGATGTACAGGTGTACTATTAAATGGCCATATTGATAAGTAGAATGTATGTGAATATAGGCTTTTGCTCATGTTTCAGTAAGTCCAGAGGAGTAAACCTCTGTGAAGAAAGTAGATACAAAGTTAGCCAGTCAGGAGATAGAAATAAAATTATTAGACTCAAATGTTAAATTGCAGTCACACGTTTGTCAAGTACATGTTGAGGGTGCAGAGTTATCAAAACCATCTTAACTTAGTTTGTGGAATAGTATTGTTGCCATCTTTACTCCTCCTCCTCTGTTGATTTTGAGAGAGGCCGTGACTCCTAAGAAGTGTCATTTTTCTGTCAGTTATTTTAACAATGCTAAACTGGTGCCAAAACCTTCCATCTTAAATTTTGATAAGCCACTAAACTTCCATCACTGCTTCATTTTTTTGTTTTCATGTGGTCATTGATAGATAAGCCCTCATAGGCGGGTTTCATTGTAGGAGAATGTAGTAGTACATTTTATAGAGTAACTTTTGGAATATAAAACCTCAATTTTTTAATAGATTTTAGAAGTACATGTCTCAGATGGAAATTACTTTTTTTCACCACAGCATTGCCCTTTTCTGTGCTGGTATTATAATAGGTTTATATATAAAAATTTTGGAGATTTGGGGTTTGATGAGACCTCTTATTAAAAGCACAGGAAAGCTGTACCTTCCATGGGAATAGATTGTCCTTCATACACTACTGAGAAAATAAGGGTCTGGGAATTATCTCTGCTTGTTTATTCTGTACTGCAGTAAAGATCCATTAGATATCTCTAACCTTTATAAAGTACTTTTTTCTGGTTTTTGTCCCTGATGCCGCCTCAAGTTCTTATCGTTTGAACAAAAAAGGCTTCCTGCTTATTCTCAGAATAACTGCTGTGAGAAAAATGCCCTCTGAAGGTCTTACCAGCATACTTGTGAATCTTAGGGTGTTTGTGACTTCAGTAGAATCTTATGCTACTGCTAGAGTTTCATGGAAACATACAGTGCTTTCAAGGTTTATCTGTCCTCCTGTGATAATTATTTAGGGCAAGAGAGCAAACAGTTTTTGCTTGGGAGTTAACTGAAACATTCTCTACATCCAGTACATGAATACTCGTTACCACGAATGTGAAAACTTAGTGCAGTTATTCAAAACACATCTGTACTCAACTCTCCCAAAGCTATTAAAGGACACTATTTCTCACTAAGATTAAGCTTTTGAGAAAGTTTAAGAAATACTGACTTGGATATGTATAATTATAGATAACTGACTCAAAAGTTTTTTTCAAAACTGGTGTGATGGTGTGAAAGAGAAGCTTTTAATAGGAATCTAGGTTTTATCCTTCAACTTGAGAGGTTGAGCATATACACAGGTCACCCATGTAATTCAGTGCAATATAGTTGCAATTTATAAATTATTGCACTGAGCAGAGTGGCTATTAAATTTGGTAAGGAAGCTGTTGTATATACAAAGTGTAGTTGATGCTAATGCTAAGGCAAAACAAATCTCATGTATGACTAAGCTCTAGTCTCTGGATCTGTAACAAACCCCAGAGAATAAGGAAAGTTAATTTAAAATATTTTTGTTCTTCTGGTCTTTAGCCAGATGCCTTAAATTCTGAAAATCAAGCCTCAAGTGACATTCCACTCCAGTGGGAAAAGAAAGGAGAACATATACTCTGGTCCTGCAGAATCATATTTACTTCGTTAACAATTAAAGAGTGTAATTTAAGTAGGGAACTAGTACTCCCTCATTTCCACTCCGAGAGTTTGGTCACTCTCTCGCTTTCTCATTCTCTTTCTCTCTGATGCTTATTTGCTTTGAAAAACATCTTCTAACAGTGATAAAGGAATTAGAACATCTGAAAATTGCAGAATGTTAGATTATCTATTTTGTGCATTTCAGGCAAGTAGAACTGAACTGTAAATACAATTAATGAATCAATGTCCTGTGTTTTGAACTTGAAATTGGCTTCCAAAACTCCATTTGGAGACAGCAAAATGAACTCATCAATTTTAACACAATTGTTTTTTTACCATCATTTCATCTTTTTAGCAGGTTAGGATGGAAACAATTACTTCGGTAAATACAGTTTTGTTCTATTATACAGTTGTCCATAATCAAAGCTACATCATATAATAAAGAGACGATGCGAAAATTGAACATACTATGTTCTGTAGGACTGTTACTTAAAGGCAGCATTTGAACACATCATCTGGAAACAAGGAAAATAAGAAATTATTTGTTTAGGTCATTGTGTTGTGTATTATCTGTTCGCGCTCTCGTCTTATCATAAACTTTCCTAAACTTGAGATGCTTTCTATATATATTCTATACAGCGTGGTTTTCCTTAGCAGCTAATGTCTAGAGGAGGTGAATAGCGTTGAACTGCATTACTGTTTCAATATACCAATATCAGTAAAATTGCTTCATTGTACCATGCTGGATTATTGTGATTGCTTCATTTTACCCCAAAATTTTCTTCTAAAAATTTAGAAGATAGCTGTTGGGTTTTTTTTAAGGACTGTTATTAAATGTTTGTTGTGAGCACTGATGAGTTAAGACTTGCCTTTTTATCAGTAAATTAAGATTAAATATGTCATTTACAAATTAAGTTCAGAGTATCGATATTCTGTTGTTACTTTGAGCAAGGATTGGTGCCTTTTCTATTTCTAGGTAATAAAAAAGACCTTAAAGTGGAAAATGCCTCTTTATAGAGCAAAGTTATTTTGTTTCATGAAATCATGTTCTGTAGCCTGACCTAAACATCTATTCAACGATTCAGTCTTGAAAACTCTGAGAATTTCCTGGCCCCTAAGTACTATCCCAAATAATCTTATAATTATTCATGTGACCCTATGAACCCAACAGCTGAAGTACAAGCAAACAAATAGGCATGGATTCAGTGTCTACAGAATTAGAAAATGAGAACTAGATTTCCTGTGCTAAGGAAAGTGCTTCAAGTTGCTTTTTTATTAGCTGTATGCCATGGCTAGGATGCATAAATTTTACAGCTGTAGTAATACGCCTACTGATCTTTTATAACAATATCAATTACAATTGGTTATAAGTGAAAATATTTGGAGATACTGCAAGGTTCTATTGCACTTAATGTTTATGTAATACTTGTATTTCTGACTGTAGATCTAAACTGTAGACTGTTCCTGATAGGTTTGAAAAGATCCATCTTTTGTTATAAATCCACAGTGTGAAATCCCAAAATGAGTCATTCTTGGATACAAATAGTCATAGTGATTATAGAAATATGAAGACAGTCTTATTACATGTACTTTGTCTTTAAGCTTTGACTGTTTGAGCTTGAGACCTTCATAAGCAGTTCCTTTAGTTGCAGGGATGCATCATCAGACTATGTAAAAACTGAATTAGCCAGTGCTGTGAACTTCAGCCCCTAGCATTGATTATCTTTTGACTCGTAGTATCAGAGGCACGGGAATGGAATAGACTGTATGCTTTCTGAATCAGTTATGTAAGTAGACATATTAAGGTAATGTTTTAAAAGGACAAGTAAAGCCAGAGTTGTACAGAAGTAGTTACAGCTAGTTTGGGAAATAGATAAGATTGTAGAAAGAGCATGGCAAATGACAAACCAAACATGTAAGGGCTGGTGACACATGGTCTTCAACAGCCATGATTTTTAGGTTTTCCCATTTGTTTTTATGATAGTCTTGTTGACAGGAGATACCTTAAGTTTTCTTCTGTACTATGGGTTACCTCTCAAACTTACTGTCGGTTTGTAATTCAGAAATATGCAACTAAGCTTATCCTTCAAAGTTGTTTAAATGATCGGTTCACATGTGTGAGGATGGAGTATTTTTAAATGTATGAGTTCTGTGGAAGCCTTTCCTGAAATGGGAAGATTGCAGTTTTAAGTGAGGTAGAAAACCATACAAATTTCTGCCTACATCTGACGTGTGTGTGGGGGGGGGAGGGTTGTCTGTTTCTTTGTTTTTTAGAGAAAATCTAAACTCGCTATTGCTCCACATACAGAATAACAGTTAAAAAACCAGGCATGGGCAGGGGGCTGTTGGGTTCCTCTGTGCTCAATGGTCGGCATTCACCTGTCTTGAATGAGCCCATCACACTGTCGGTGTTCTGAAATGAAAAAGAACAGAGTGATGTCTGTTTGAAACCTCTAATGATGTCATTAAAATAATTAATTTATGTTTACCTTTGAAGAAAGTAAGCCTTTAAGGATGTATTAAATGGAGTTTTCAGTGGCTTCTGTTAGTATTTTTACTTGCATTTGGAAAGCTCAGAGATTCATTTTAATAGCAGCATCCCATTACAGTTTGATGTTCCAAAGACATACAATGAAATTTACAATGTTCTAAAAGTTGAGTTGAAATTATTCAATCGTGGCAGATTTAATACTCTAACATCTAAGTGATTTGACTGTAAATTATTTCAATCTGATTTCTGACATCAAGTTTTAGTGCTGATTCCTGTTGGTTTTAGATGATGCACTTAGTTACATTAAAACATCTATTCTCTATTGGAAAGTCAACCTGCTAGTCTTTTTCTTGCTTTAAATACTTTTTATAGCACACCTAAGTTTTATATGAATGGAATACCTTTGTTTTTCATCAGTAAGAGGTATCAAAAGTCATTATTAAAATACATTTTTAAAACGTAATATGGTTTTAGAATGTAAGTATGTGTGGTGCATATACTATTATGTTAAAAACTCATAGACAATTTTGAAAGCTGGTAACTCAAGCAGCTCTAATCCTGGTAATCAGGTGTTCAAGGACGTGACCCACGTCAGACTAGTAAAACTGTCATCTTCTCAGGAAATAAAGGTGTGCATTAGCTTAGTAGTTGTGTTTAGAATAGGTAATTACTTTCAGATTAAAGTTGAAAAAACACAGATGTATGAATAGAGTATATGTAATTTTTTTAGTTACTAAGATAGTGTATTGTTTGTAAATGAATTTCTTGATAAAAGTTTGGAGGAAGTAAATAAGCACTCATTTAGAAAATAAAGAGAATACTGGGTCCACGAAGAGTTGCTGAGTAGAATAGCTCAGAATACTAAGTAGAGAAGTACTAAAAATATAATAAATACTGTTTAAACTGAAGAAGTTAGCAACTTACTGGTCACGTAATTAATAACTAATAAGAAAAATACTGTTTCACATATACTTTTCTGCCAACAGAAATATAAATAGCTGCCCTGGCTGACCAGAAAGTGATATTTTTGGCCTTTTCTGGGTAAAATTACAGAAGACTCTCACTGGCCAGGTCATGGTTCACATTGCTGAAAAGTGATGCGAAGAGCTCTTATGTTGTGTTTGGTGTAATCCTTTAATTTTCTCCTTAATCAAATTGAAGTTTCAAGTACTTACAAACAGTCTTTCAGATGACAATTAGTCTTTTGTCAGACTCTGTTTTATGTCTTAAGATGGCTCTTCTTAGTATTTATTTGGATCTAAAGTGTATTAGCTGTCATGAGAGGTAATGAGCACTATTTTACTATTCCTTCTCCACTGGACTGACGATTCTTTAAGAGCAGGACTTTCTGGGGGTGAAGATGCTGTGGTAAATCTGTGCCCCATTTGTATCATATTGCTGTTAAAATTTCTAGTCATAAGTAAATCCAACCCTCAAATCTGTTTGTTTTTTTTTTAAACTGTATCATCATTTTTTCATGATAATGATAAATTTCCCTACTAAAGACACTGGTCATACAGCAGAACTGAATGGGGATGACTGTTATAATTTCTGAAGAATGTTGAGTTACATTTAAGGATTGCCTCTGCAAGATAGTTTGATCCTCATTACTTTCAATTTCTGCTCCTTGAAATGATCTCATCCTTAACAGGGTGCAATTCATAAGAAATACTGACTGGTGAGGTAATGCACATTCTGTAATTGCAATTGAAGCTGTAGAAAGTTCACAGACCATCAGTTAATGAATATGAATGTTAGGGCACATCTGTGCTTGTTCACTCTTTTGACAGCCTTCCAGCTGCCATCGACACTTCTCCCTGTGTTACTAGGGTGAACTCATTTGTTTGCCTGTGTGTGCTCTGCTGTTCTGTGCCATGTTGCCCAGTTACAACTCACTGGGTAAAATTTGATACACAGCAGAAACTGCTGTTGAATAAGACAGCATTATTGCTCTGTAGCATGGTACTTTGTCTTGTGCTTTGTCCTGGTACTGTGAAGTTCCACATCTCCCTAATCATTGACAAGAGAGTGAGAGTTTGAAAAGCCTTTGAGAATAGACATTACAACAAGGATGTTGACAAGACGGTTGCTGGAATGGTGACCAAAGGGGACAGACAGGTCACTGCAGGATTTGATCTAAATTGTTAGAACCTGAAGCTCAGAAGAGCAAAGGAAGGCATCTGGGCCTCCCTAGACGTTACTAGAAAAGCTATGAGTGAATTAGAGTTTGTCATGAGTATGTTGGAACAAGTTGACTCCTATGATGAAGAGGTGCCTGAAGAACCAGTGCCTTTCCTGTGATGTGTTCCTTCCTTCAGATGTGTAAGTGGACTGGACAGATTCTGCTGCTTCCACCTGGTCTGCCAGTCATACGCATTCTGCCCTAGACAGGGCAACTTCCTTTTGACTCAGATTTATTCCTTTTGTAAGGAGATAATGGTAGTGTTTGCTAGACCATGTCTTGGCATTGTCCCCCCCTGCCCTGTTTTGGGGCAGTGAGGGCATAACATAAAGGGTTTGCTTTTGCTTGCTCTCTGCAGTTGCAAAATATGCAAGCAAAGATATTTCTTTAAAATCACAATCTTGTTAAATGCATTGAAAAAAATGCACACAATGCAAAAAACAACCAACCAAACAAACCCTGCCTTCATTTTATTGTGTTTCCTTTCTTTCCTCTTTTACCTGTTGACAGCATTCAAAGCATCCTCAGTGCCGTGACACTTATATTCTTTCCTCTGAAGGTATCTATCCCCATTCTCTTTCCTGATACTTCTGTGCTGGTCTGCTGCTGCAACTTTCCAGTTTCTTGCGTAGTTCCTAATTTCCTTCTTTATAGCATCCCAGACAAAAGACAAACACCTGTGAACCACTCTGCTCTGAATACACCTGAACCACCCTATAGTAAATAGTGCATTTGTCAAGTATTGGCTGAAATTGTACGGGTGTTGATTACTGTATGTATATTTAAGCAAGGTTTTCTCCACGCCCCCCACGAGACAACAGTATTCCTTGTATGTCATGAGGTACATTTCAGACTGTACCATGGCACTGTATTCTCTTTCTATGCATTTTTTCAAATACAAAACAACATTTCAGCAGTCCAGGGATATTTTAAGGAAACTTTCCATTACAAAAATCAGTATCTCAGGAGTCAAGATATTCTGTTTAAGCACCATGTGAAAATACATAGAGATCGAGCAAGATGTGAGTAAATTAAGATGTAAAGAACACTGTTGTTCAAACCCTGATGTTCGAACAGCCTGCACAATTGCATATATTTCGCTGCACGTGTGTGTTTATAGCTTCAGCTTTCTTGCTGACGAGTTGCTACTGTCGCTTTGAGATTTCCTGCATACTCACCTCCTGAGGCTACTTTTTTGTCACCCTGACATGCTGTAGTGGATGGTGACCGTGTCACGGTATGCCAAAACAGGCCTTTACTGCTGCTTCTTGAATACAGATGCAAACCTGCACCACGCAGCTGTGTTTCAGCAAAGGTTCTTTCAGATGAAGGCACTTTTTTCTCCTGTTGGTAAAGCTGTAGGCAGGCTAGACAGTAAGTGCCGTTGCTGAAACTCAGTTCTGCCTTGCAGGGCTGTTACTGGCTTGCAGAGCCAGCTGATGGGTGACATATAATTACATCTGTAAAAACTGTTGAGTATGAAGAAGGGCATCATGATATGTAACCCTTTCTTTTATTTTTTTATTTTTTTGTTTTTTTATTTTTTTATTTTTTTAATCTGGGATGGTTGTTAATACTTCAAGAATGTTTCCTCTTAGCCAAATAGATGGATCATAAGATGCTGGGAGAGGATTCGTGGGAAATTTTGAGTTTGACCCCAACTTGGAAAATTGCAGTTGCTTCCAGATATGCTTTCCGTATTTGCCACAGTGCACCTAGGGAGAAACTGCAATAGAGTGTCATGACAAGCAAGAAATCAGAGAACCTTGGGATAGGCAGTGAACCTCACACAGATTTGAGTGGCAGTACAATTTACTAAAGCTTGTTGCTGATTATTTGTTTTCATCCACTTAATTTTGAATGGTAAGTTAGGAATGGAATTTAATTGACCACAAATTTTATCACTTTTTCTTACTTGTCTTGTAAAATACCAAAACTTAGTACAACGGATAGCCAAAAATTCGATCAGCTGTTCTGGTGGGTTCTTATCTGGTCACAGGCTGCCAAGTGCCACCAAAAAGATAATATTCTAGTGGTCTAAATGTCTAGCTTTTGTACTTCAAACACTGAAAAATAAGCTCCAATTAGTTCAGTTTCTCAAAAGGGTTTCTGAAGGCCTCACCTATTTGATTACTGATGTGAACAAGACATGTCAGCAAAAAGAGCTAAGTAACAGTCCTAATGGAACAGACCTTTCTGCTGTTCACATCATTATCTCTGTCAAACACAGTAACATGCTTTAGCTTGGAACAGCCTGCATGACTGTTTGAGATAGAGGTCTCTGGCGTGTCTTCTTGAGCATATTAAATACATGATAGTAAGAAAGGCAGGTATATACACTAATGTAGACATAACAGAAAATGCATTCAGTGTTTAATGTATTTAAGTTCTCATCATTGATATGTAATCAGAAATTATTACAACAGATTACTGTTTAGAAGTCCCTGATTAAATTAAACATTTCCTTCTTTCTGAAATTCAAAAAAGTATATGTACTAAACCTCTGGCACACCATCCTTCTAAGAAAGTCAAGTGTTATAGAATTACAGAGTGCTTTGGGTTGGAAAGGACCAAAGTCCAACCCACCCTGCAGGGAGCCGGGACATCCTCAACTAGGTCACTAGCCCAGAGCCCTGTCCAGCCTGACCTGGAATGTTTCCAGGGATGGGGCATCTACCACCACCCTGGGCAACCTGTGCCAGTGCTTCACCACCCTCACTGAAAAAATGTCTTCCTTATATCTAGTCTAAATCTCCCCTCTTTTAGTTTTAAACCATCACCCCTTGTCCTGTCACAACAGGCCTTGCTAAAAAGATTGTTCCCATCTTTCTTATGAGCACTCTTTAAGTACTGAAAGGCCACAATAAGGTCTCCCAGGAGCCTTCTTTTTTTCCATGATGAAAATCCCACCTCTCTCAGCCTGTCTTCACAGGAGAGGTTCTCCAGCCCTCTGATCATTTTTGTGGCCCTCTGGACCCTCTCCGACAGGTTCATGTCCTTCTTGTGCTGAGGACTCCAGAGCCAGACGCAGCACTCCAGGTGGGGTCTCCAAAGAGCAGAGTAGAGCGGCAGGATCACCTCCCTCACCCTGCTGGCCATGCTGCTTTTGATGCAGCCCAGGATACAGTTGGCTTCCTGGAGTGTGAGTGCACATTGTCAGCTCGTGTCTAGCCTTTTATTCACCAGTACCCCCAAGTCCTTCTCTGCATCATCCCCCAGCCTGTATTGATGCTGAGGATTGCCCCAACCCAGGTGCAGGATGGTACTTAGCCTTGTTGGCCCTCATGAGGTTCACACAGACCTACTTCTCCAGCTTGTCCAGATCCCTCTGGATGGCAGCCCATCCCCCTCGTGTGTCAGCTGCACCACTCAGCTTGGTGTCATCATGTAGGGATGGTCAATCTTTGATCTTTTGAAGTGCAGAACATTTACAGTGATACATTTAAACCTAATACTTGGTCACCTCCAGTCTCTCCTTATGTTTTCTTTAATTTTTTAGATGTAGTTTTGTACCTGGAACCCTTGGAATACATACTTAATAACATGAAACTCCTGTTCTGAAACAGATTAACTGTCCCTAAAAAGACAGGTGGTGTAAAAATGTAAAAAAAAAAATATGATTTTGGTTTTTTTCTTTTTAAAAAACGTGTATTCATTTGCAATTTTGCTAAAGATATGACTTTTTTCATGAGAAGCTTGAGTTGTAATGAAGTTGCGTATGGATGTTTGCTAACTTGCCATTCAATATTAAATATTTTTTCTTTTAGGCATATCTTTCATCTACAATTTCTTGCAATTTAAGTAAAATATTTTTCAAAATTTTAATTGGTGACTTTAGATTAGCACTAGAAAATACAATACAACCATTTTTGCTATAGCTTTTGAAATTCTCATTCGTTAAGAGGTTTTTTCCTTGATGTTGCAAACATCCATCCGTACAGAATCTGATTTCTTGCTGTCTTCTTAACCAAATTTGTAGTGAATTTCTCTGCAGAGATGAGAGCACAGAGAGGAAGTTGTTGAAGGAAGCTGTGAAACTAGATTCTGTAGTGCTGGAAGCAATAAGCATGCACAAGCAAGTAAGCCTTCTCACAAATGGGATCTCTGGCAAACACAGCACTGAGAAATGGATAATTTGTTAGGAGGTAGCTTAGGCCAGAAGGCTGCAGAGCTTTTCCGGAGCTGGCCTTCAGAGCACCGTCCAAGTGTGTTTGTACCTGGAATGTTTACTCAGACTAGATAATTGTAAATGAAAAGTGGAAAACTGACTGTAAAAACAGTGTTATTTCTATTTTTGCACGGCAGGAATTATTTTTGAAAATATGGACTAGGTTAAAAACAAGGTTATTAATTATTCTGTATTGGTTTACAAATCTGTATGAGTTCACATGACCTGGCTTTAAATCCCAGACCAGTGGCAGACTTTTTTGCATAGATTGGCTTGATTTTCAGCATTTCTGCAGATTCCAGTTGACAGTTGTTCATTCCAGGGTCTTTGGAAATGAAGCGGTTAGCAACTTAGTATTGTTTGGAGAGTAATTAAGTGAATGGTTCTTCACAGTGAGCTAGTTCAACGGGTGAATGTTAAAAATAATTATGTCCAAAATGGCTTTTGTGTTTGTAGGTAAAAGGAGTGTTCCTTGAGCTATGGCCTCATTCCTATTTAAACAGAATAATGTTGGGTGGTATTTTGAGATTTATTAGATGAACAATTGTCAAGTAAGAATGTTGGGAAAAGTAATTCATTAATAGAAATTTCATTAGGAAATTACTTATTTCTGCTTTTAAATTAATACCATTTTTTCAAAAGATGATAATAATAGGGAGTAATAGGAGAAGATTCTTTCATTTTTGTTTAAAAAAATATCCTGGTTCCACAATATCCTTAGAAATAACTGGCCAGTGACAAGTGCTGCCTCTAGGTAGGCACCGTCTTTACAAAAAATAATTTCTTAATCTATTCTGCTTTTGTACTTTAGCAGTGATCTTGAAAAGTCTTGGGCTTATCAGTGTGGGTATGGTCATAACCCCAATGAGATAAATCTGAAACAACCCAAGATCCTTCAGAAAATAATGTGACTATCAGCATCATCTTTTGTCTATTGTATCGAATAATAAATACTATGAAGCGTGATGCCAGAGTGCCATTTTGGAAGATACAAAGTATTGACTAACTGTGCATTAATGCCTGATTCTTTTGTTCTGGACAGATTCTCATTCTGCTAAGTGTATTTCCTCTTTCAGCCTTCCTCCTCTCTATCCAATGCACTTCACATATTCCTTTCTTTCTGCCTAAAGTGCTTTTTTCATAGCAGACTGCTGTTGTGTTCCATGCTATAGACATTTGACTTACACGGTTGTAGAATAAATACATGTAAAAGCGATGGCTCATGAGTTCCATGAGATCAGTTAGCTTTATTTAGTCAATATTAATTAGGGTTTTCTTCTGAAAAACCTTCAGTACCAAAATGAAAAATCACCATCAGAATTTACTTATTGTAATGCAATTTTTCTTGGAACAGAACAAGTTTAGGAAGAGCAGCGTTTCCTGTGATGTTATTAATTATGTTTAGGCTCATATGTTCTGTAAAACCTTTATGTTTACTTAAGTGATCTTCAAGACGTACTGTTCTGAGGGTTATTACTTCTTAATATACCATTCTGGTTTACATGCGTTTAAAACTGCTTTAAAAACATGCAACAAATGAAGGCTTTGTGTGGCAGGAGTGCTGCACACAGGCGGTCGGCAGCCCTCCATAGCAGAGACACCCGGTAGGTAAACAGCTGGGAAATCAGACTGCAGTGCATGGTTTCAACTGAACATGTGTGTGTATATTTATATGTGTACACACACATATATATAAACCTTCTAAATTTCCGTGTTTTCATTTTGATAATTCAGGATACATCCATGAAGTGTTTTAGAAGTTTGAACAGATGCCATTTAGAAATAATGCAGTGAATTATGAAGGCTACATTAGGGCCTCTATTCTGTTATTTTTATAGCATAGTAGCAAAAAGCATAATTTTTTGTGGCGGTTCTTTACAATGAACTTTTGGGGTGCACATATTCTCTATTATTATTAAAATTATAAAGTTAGAGAAATTAAGCCGGCTTCCTAATAGGGAAAATCTCTGGTCTGTTCTTAATTCCAGTTTCTGGGTTTCCTGTGTGCACCATGTTTGGTAAAGTGATAACATGCCCCCAGTTTCTAAGCGAAAAACCTGAGGCAGAAAAAGTATGAAAAGAGAAACAAATAAAAGGTTACAGTAAGCAGGAAGAGATACATGTAAGTTTAAGAAAGAAATCGGAACAATTATTTTTATGACGTGCTGTATCACATATTTCCAGTGCAGCAGCACCTGTGAGCTCCAGCTTCGTTTTGGAGGAATATCCCTCATAAACCGTGGGGTTAAGAATGACCATGGTGTTTAGGTTTCTGCCGCTCTAAGTGGTAAACCTACAGTAATGCATGTGCAGAACAGGACGTAATACAATTTGCAACTGTAGTGAAGAATAAAGAGAAAAATGCGGAATAGTTTCAAGGCCAGCACAAGTTACTTGTTCTTATAGTTATTTTTAAAGAATATCGTAACAAAATATGTGTGTTGTCACTGTAAGAAAGTTTTATTGCCTGAAGGTTATCAATCAGTTAACTTGCAGATACCATTTTAAGTTACTAGAAGCAAAACTGATCTTTTTTTAAAGTAACATTTTGATGATTTATTGCATACGTTTTTAAGAGCTGAAAAATCTATTTTGTTTCCATTTATTTTCCAAATACGGACTTGGTTGTAAAAGACAAGGAATTTAATCTTTATTTTAATGCTAATTTTAATTTTTTGAGTTGGAGGACATGTTTTTCTTCTGTCATCTTCTGAAAAATTTTATGTTGCAAGTAATTTTTATTTTCTTTTTACTTAAAACCAGAAACAAATAATAATCTGTCAAAGCCATAGGATACTTTTATTGGAATACCACTGTATTAGTATATGGATTTACCTATTTCAGCTCATTTAGTATTTTAAAAGTATTGTAAAAAAAAAAGAAAAAGTAGTAGAATGTATACCTTTATCGTCTCATGTAAATCTTGAGGTACTATAATTGCACGTATGTCTCATTACAGTAGTATGGATAAGAAGGTTCACGCTAAACATCTTGTAAGGATCAGTGCTTGGTGGTACCTACAAAAAAAAAAATAGAAGTATATTTAATATTGCAGCCTTTTTAAGTCCAGATACTGTCCTCAGTTTCTTGTGAGTTACTACTTGAGATGTAGTATGTGAGATGCTGCAGCATCAGGCTGCAGATGGCTTTGAAGTCTTTAATGTGGAAGGCAAAAATGAATCAGGAGCTATACGCCCTTGTTGAATCACTGTGTTTTGACAGGTAGCTGTCAGTTTAGTGCTGCATTTTACTCCTTTTGGTTCACATTCATTTTTAATTACAGTAATCATTCTTTGATAGTGATATAGATCGATATAACTACATCTGCCAGGATGCACTGTAAGCCCTGGCTTGGAATCAACTTTTTGTCTCCCAGGCAAGATTAAATTTCCCCAATTGTCTGGTGCAATTTCCCTGAAAGGTGATTTTCCCTATCAATTACCTGAGGGTAACTGTTAGGTTCCTATTAGAAAGAGCTGTTCTGAGGGTAATTAACTGTTAGGGCTCCTATTCTGTTTGTTCCAGTTCTTTGCAGTGGCTGGTAAGTGTACACGTTGTCAGTCTGTATTTGTTTGTAACCTCATCTGTGTGCAACAGAAGTGACACATTCTGAGCTTTAACACATCAAAACAAACAGTATTTGAAAATGTTATATGAAGCGCAGAGTCTTTGGAGACAGCTAGTGCCCTGAAGTCAACTTTATACAAAAGAGATTAACACCATTATTCTATGTATAATCTCTCCATCAAAACACTGTCGCCTATTTCTGTCAACAAATGGGTTCTTTGCTTTGGCAGCTGAAGGAAATTTTAGTTGTGTAGGCAACAGAACATGCCTTTATAAGTTGCAGAACCCAATTTTAAAAATATTTTGGAAGGTAACTGCAGTTTTGAGATGTTAAATTATTTTCATTAACTAAATATTTTTTTAAACAAGCTAAGAAGACTAATTATGTCTGCTACGTCTGACACATAATCCATGCGTGAGGTGGGTTCACTGTTTTACAGGACACCTTTTGGAAAGGTGTGTCATATGCACATCCCACTGTTCCCTGCAGACACTGTCCTCATTAAAAGGCCTGCACATATCCTATCCAGGTAACACACGCCGCAAGAGTCCCTTTTCCTCCTGATTACACATGGAGGTGAGCAGTGTTCTTACTGAGAGTCAAAGGGTCCATAAAACGGTTGTATACCAAAAGAACAGAAGATAAAGAGGCTCAAGCAAGGGCTTAATATTTCTAGACCAAAGAAATTTTGGAAAATTTGCAGGCGGGGATGGGGGAGGAGGGAGCTAGATTCTACAGCATTTCACTGTGTCGTGAATCACAGAAGCCATATTTCTAATGGAATTGAGTTATGAAAATGATAGTCAACATGTGAAAGATTATTTTTGAATGTTAGATTCAATGTTAGCTCATTGAATCAGTGGATTACATTACTGTTTAATGAACTTTTGTATTTAAGATTTTGCTGTTTTCCCCAAGAAATTATTAAATAAAAAATTTAAGAAATAAGTACTTAAATAATTGCTACGTTGTCTTTGATTTTCTGTTTTATGACAAGAAGTAAATAAGAGGTAAAAAAATACACCAGATTTTGAATTTAGTAGCTGAATCAAAGCTTCTGCTATTCTCAATTTCTTTACCTGGATGAAAGAATTGCAACATTGTTCACAACTTCTGTGTGTAGTCAGATACCTTGTGGGATTGAGGTTTTGAACCCTCCTCCCTTACATAGCAGGGTAAATACAGGTCTTAGGGCAGAAACGGGTGTATGCACAGCTCGCCATGCCAGGAGCCACTTCTCCTCTTGGTTGCACGGCTGGGCATGCCTGTGTCCTGTGGCGAGGGTGCTGGTGCCTCAGACATGTGGCGTGCACAGACTGCACAAACAGTTTCTTACCAATTGACCGAGCATATATGTGCCTGGGTGCAGTTTGTGCCGTGTTGATGGATAACTCTGTTTCGTTTGTACGTGGGGAAGGATGGCAACAAGAAACAAGTCATTAATCACAAAAAACCATTTTGTGATCATTAAGCCTTCAGCTTATTTCTTTTGCGCATCTAAGGACTGACGGGATCAACCCTGTGAACAGTGTCTCAGCACCTGTCCTGGTAACAGTTACAATGACCTTTCGCTACCTTAATTTTTGGTTTGATGGTTTACACTTTGTAATTACAAAGCACAGATCATTGAAACACATTATGAATGTTAATCAGTAAGTCAGCATACAAGAATGCAAAGAATCAAGTCTCTCCTTGTATACTAAATGAAAAGATTTCTTCCAGATTCTTGCTTTGATCATTAGACTCTTTTAAATAAGCAAACATTACTTAGTTGCTAAGCCACAGACTGAAGTTCATTAGTGTGTTAGCACAAATATTGGAAAAAGAGTGCTAAACCAATGTTAGATAGAGGACCTGTGCGTAGGCTGGAAGTAATGCGATGAACGTGACACCGGAACATTTTGAAAGATTGCTCACAGTTATTAAAACCGTTTCTGTTTGCAGAAACCTGCCCCAGTCAGCAAGAAAAAGTGCAAACCCTGAGTAGATCTGGTTTTCTGCTCCTGATATCTGCAAGACTTTGCTGAAAATACAATAGATTTAATAGTCTTACCAATAATTTTGAATACGTTCTTTATTTTAAGAGTACTTGACCAGATATATTGATGTGGCATTTTGTCTGATGGTGATCCGCAAACCAGGTTTTCATTAATATGCTTTTAACCTAGAGTGAAAGCCAGAATGCCATCGTATTTAAATAGCCTGCTTGGGAACCCAACTCAGAATCTTCACAAATCAGTTTTGGATTAGAGCTGTCAGGTTTAATGCATAAATGTAGTGTTTTAATGCAGTGTCTTTTTGCAGAGTCTGTTGAACTTTACAAGAAGTTGTGCTAGTTTGGAATTTTTTGATGTCCACTTTTCTATCCTAAGCAAATGAGCTAACACTCCATGCTTTTGCATTTTTCACAGATCTTCAATACAGTGAGAGAAGAAGAAGGAGCAGAAGATATTTTTGAATATTTTCCTCATTTTCTGAGAAAACTCCCAACGTTTCATACAGGCTGTATATGCAAAGGTGATGGTTTTTATGTAAAACCATGTGCAACAGGTGCTTGCTGTCAATATCGTGCCACTTCACAGAGGACTGCACTCTCTAACTATGTAACTGGTGCTTTACTAGAAGCAACTACATCATTAGGAGCAAGAAGTGGTCTTTTAAATCTCTTTGGAGGATCAACTGGAAGAGCAATGCTTAAAGGTAATGAAGATTTAATTTTTTGAGTCCTGTCCACTTTAAGAATAGGCTGTATTGCAAAATACGTAATACTATATAATATTCTGTAGTTTATATACACATTTATGAAGATAACAGATAAAAAAAGTTTTCATGTTTTCAGAGATTTTTCCTTGCAATCATTATGTGTCCTAATGACTACCTGTTTTAGTTTAATGAAGTAAAAATGCATGCAAAACTGGAAAAACAGATGGCTTTTGAGTTTTTTTTTCTTAGAAACATTCCTGACTGCTCCCAAAGTTAATGCCTAAGCCATTGTTGTTAAGGTGTTCCTTTGTGTAGTATTTCTCATAGACCAAGCTCTCCTGCTCATGTGTTGACTTAGCAAGGAGTATATATTCTAGTTGGTCATTATCGTTGTCATTATATAACTAGCAGTCAGCATAGCACTGCATAGTAAGTATGTACAATTCATTACTGATTTATTTTTGGTCTTCTCCCTGATCCATCATCTTTCTGCTATTGGATCATTTCAAATAACATGGGTATTGCCTATGTAGAAAATGCCTGTTGGAGGATGGATGGTACATACTAACTCCCCATGCTGATCATTGTATGCAACAAGAATGCTATTATGTGATTTAGTTTGGTCAGTTTTGGAAGTTAAACAGGACAAAGGCATGCTCGATACCAATTCACTGCAGTAAAACAGGGTTTTGTACAGAACAGTAACTGCATTTTAAATTCTTTTTTCATTCACGTCTAGAATATTTCCTAAGGTTCTCAAGAATTTGGGTATTTGTCATCACCTGATATGCTGTAACAAAAGGATATAGTGTCTCAGTTGTACAATTGTAGAATTGAAGCATGTGGATGTTATGGCTTGCCCAAAAGAATATGGCAAAATCAGTACAGAATTCTCAGTGCATTTCCTTAACTGTTGCAGATACCGACCTCATTTTTACAGACAAGTATGATTCAGTTTGAGCTTGGATCGGGTTGTCTTATTCCAAAGAGCAGTCCTTTCTAGTTTTAAATTAGTCTCTCTTTAGGTGAATCAAATGGCAGAGACAGGCACTAAAATGGTATAAGTACAACAGGTACAGATGGCAAACTGTAGCATCTGAGTGACTTTCAGTAGTATGTTGAGCAGCATTACGAAGCTTCGCATACCCTGATTGTCTCTGAGAGACAGAGATATGTACAGTGCACTGTCCTGTTTTGGTAGGGTTTTTCCTTTTTATTTTGTTTGGGTTTTATTTGTTCTGGGGGGATGAGTGCTTTGGAAAATAAATACGTACATTCCTGACAGCTCTGGAAAGCAAGGTTGAAAGAACTGAGTCATGTACTTGGTGGTACAGTGTGTTCGACCTTGTTCCTACAGAGTGGGAGAAGAGAGCACAGGGTTTTGATGCCCCAGACCTGACTGAGACTCTAAGGATGCACTTGCTCTGCCCTGTCTACAAATATCAGCTTCCCATGGGGCATGCTTCTGCAGTGCCCAAAAGCCCAGCTGGTGACTGTCACCTAGAGCTGCAGGCTCTGACTGAGTTCTGAAACTAGAAGCAGCAACAGTAATGAGCTCAGGCTCCCTGACATGCGAGTTTGGGTGTATCTTTTTATAGAGCCTGAGCTAGTGACTGTGTACGCTGTGTACTAGCACACTTTGGGACCTCTGTGGTGCCATTATTATATGGTGTACACTTCTGTTCTTGGACTCTGATCCTGAGGATGTGAGACCTTAAAGAAAGGGCCAAGATACTGAACTTCATTTACAATTCATCAGTCAGCCTCTGCAGATAGCAGAGATTTGATTTACTGAAGTGGTCTCTGTCGAGAAGGATGTGCTGCAGCTTTAGGACATTGATGTTTTCTGGATATGGAGGTTTTATGTTGAGGTATATCATGGTGTTTTAATACATCTGAGAAATGACAAAGGTACCAGTAATAGAGTTCTCTCTAAAAATATTTTAAAAGTGTTACTTGGCAGTGTTATTAACTGAGACATTAACATCAGCAAGGAACCCGAGAGTATTCTGAATTCAGAGCTGTGGTTCTCATTCATGGATGTGTGCCTTTTAAGAAAGTAAACTGTTCTGTCCATGCAGATTGATAAAAAGGTTATTTTCGTCTGTCCAGTGTCCTCTCTTACTGCTGGATCTAACTTCAACCATAAGTTATTTTGTCTAAACCTGAGAACTTTTAATTGACATCGATAACTTCTGTTATCAAATGGAATGGGGGATTTATGACAGGATACAGCATGTTATCAGAACACTTCACTTAGTTGTTCGGAAGTGTTGAAAGGAGGATACGTTGGTCTTGGTGTGGTTTAATAGTTGTGGTTTAACCTTGGTAGGCAACCAAACACCATACTGCTGCTCACTTACTCTCCCCTAGCAGGTTGGGGGAGAGAATCAGGAGGGTAAAAAGTGCGAAAATTCATGGATTGAGATGAAAACAGTTAACAGATAAAGCAAAAGCCATGTCCACAAGCAAAGCAAAATGAAGAATTGAATCAGTACTTGCCATCGGCAGGCAGGTGATTAGCCCTTCCCAGAAAAGCACGACTTCATCACGTATAGCGGTTGCTTGGGAAGACAAAGGCCATAACTCCAAATGTACACCCTTCCTCCTCTTTTCCTCAGCTTTTATTGCTGAGCATGATGTCTTATGGTATGGGATATCCTTTGGTCATTTGGGCTCAGCTGTCCTGCCTGTGTCCCCTCCCAACTTCTGTGCATCCCCAGCCTACTTGCTGGTGGGGCAGCATGAGAAACAGAAAAGGCACTGCCCAGCAATGACTAAAACATCCCTGTTTTGAGAACAAATCCAAAACGTAGCACCATGTGAGCTACTGTGAAGATTAACTCTGACCCCGCCAAAACCAGTACAATAGTAAAGGTGATATCTGCATCAGCACTTGTGGTTTATAGCCCTCCAGAAGCAGTTCAAACTGTTGTGCATTTCATCAGGGCCCTACCAACCTTTCTTGGACAAGATGGCAGTATATCTAAGTTAAGAGTGTCATATGTTGCGGAGAGACCAGGGAGACGAAAATAATATTGCCTTCAGAGTCAGATATTTTGAGTGCCCATGTAGTAATTTCAGTGCTGTTCACAGCCCTGAATTAGTATCAGCACTGGGAAATTAGCATTATGTCTTTTTAGGCTGGGTTTCTTCATGTTGCTCAGCCTGTTAAGAATGGAAGGAAGACCCCTTCTCTGATCTTGTTTTTATTGTTTTGATCAAGAATAACAAATGTTTCTTGTTACTGTGTTTCACTAGCTGGGACAGGACAGATTTTCAAGTGTTGGGTTGCTTGATAAAAACTTCAAGTATAGGTTCTTAGGTCTTTGTGTTTAATTTATTTACTTTTTAGTTTTTGTATCAAAACATGTCTTAGAGTTATTCTTTTAAAATTGTATTTGAAAAACAATTTGTGGTTTAGAAAGATGTCATAGTAAAATCAAAGGTCCAAGCATGAAGGTCGTGATGGAAGTTCAAGAAAGCACTGATATAATGTTCATTTTTTTCAGAAAAAAAAGAAATTATGGACATCTGGTTTGTGCAGGATAGTGCAGTGTAGAGACACTTGACCTGTTACTGACTCATTCAGGCTTTGAGTATTCTCGTCCCCTATAGCAGTTGGTTTGGAAGCAGTATAGGCAGACTCGGTTAATAATCCTTCAAATTTTGACCCTTTCTGGTGATGGCACTAGCTGAGATGGTGGTGGTTTGAGTACCATCGTGCCACGCTTCACTATACAGAGGTAGGCATGACCAAAGGCAGCAACTATATTGATTACTTGAAATAAATAGAAGGAACCACTAGCAAATGAAAATGTGAACACCAGTAGCATTGACATAGGTGGAGCTAGAATGCATTATGAAACCAAAAGATTATGTAAATTTATTTCAAAATATCTTCCAAAGTAATTTGCAATGCTATATAAGCATAAATAATTATTGAATTATCTAGTAACTGTTCTGCCACAAAGAACTCTGAACTCAGGTTTTCTTTGTGTCCTATAAATGCTGCAGTAGCTAAAACCACTGTAAATAAAAGAAAGAAGTGGCAAATTGTTATGAAGTAATTACAGTAAAACATTTTTATGGTGGATCCAGTTCAACAGATCTTTACTTTGTAAAGATGTGCTTCATAAAGATGCAGTTGAAGACTTGCTGTATTGAATGTTACTACTTACAGTGTTAGACAATGACAAATACTCTAGCGTATTAGAGTGGAAGTTTATCCATCTGAAACTCTGAACTGATCGTAAGTGGCAATGACAGCGTCAACTTTAATCACCTCTCTCTTCTTCCTGGGTTCTTGTCTCTAGAAACTGATTTCACTTGAAAAAATCCTCCAAAATGGGGTAACATTAGAAGTCAAAGTCACCTTGGCCTAGTATTGCTACTGAATGCTTCATTTTCTCATACCATGTCCTGGATAGAGATCTCTAAATTACTTAGATATTTCCATGTATATTATGCATTTCAGTTCAGTGGGTTAATAGGACTTCATCAAAATGTTTATAACGTAGGCAAAATATAATTGTGTTTAAAACATGCTGTGATTAATAATTTAGTTTTTAATGCCTGTATACATTGTCATTTAAACATATCATTACCTTTGTGCAGTCATTATGCATATATATTCTAAAGCAGAAGAGGACCCTGTCCTGACCTGACCCCTGGGGAGCACCACTAGCTACAGGCCTCCAACTAGACTCTGTGCCGCTGTTCACAACCCTCTGAGCTCTGTCATTCAGCCACTTCTCAATCCACCTCACTGTCCACTCACCTAACCCACACTTCCTAAACTTCCCTATGAGATTGTAATGGGAGACAGCATCAAAAGTCTTCCTGAAGTTCAGGTAGATAACATCCAGTGCACTTCCCTTATCTACCCCGCCAGTCGTGCCATCAGAGAAGGCTACTAGATTGGTCAGGCCTGATTTCCTCTTGGTGAATACATGTTGACAACTTCTGATAACCTTTTTTCCCTCCACATGCTTAGAGATGACTTCCAGAATGAGCTGTTCCATCACCTCTTCAGGGATGGAGGTGAAGCTGACTGGCCTGTAGTTTCCTGGGTCCTCCTTCTTGCCCTTTTCAAAGACTGGAGTGGCATTGGCTTTCCGCCAGTCTTCAGGCACCTCTCCTGTTCTCCATGACCTTTCGAAGATGATGGAGAGTGGCTTAGCAATAACATCTTCCAGCTCCCTCAGCACTTGTGGGTGCAACCCATTGGAGTCCATGGATCTGTGGGTGTCCAGCTTGCCTAAATGATTTCTGACCTGATCCTCCTTGACCAAGGGGAAGTCTTCCTTCTCCGGAGTTTCTCTTTCACCTCCAGGGACTGGGATTCCCGACGGCTGGCCTTAGCAGTACAGACTGAAGCAAAGAAGGCACTTAGTAACATCGTCTTCTCTGTACCCTCTGTTGTCAAGGCACCCACCTCATTGAGCAGTGGGCCCACATTTTCTCTAGTCTTCCTTTTGCTTCTGATGTACTTGAACAAGCTCTTCTTGTCTTTGACATGTACCTTGCTTTATTTAATTCCAAGTGGACCTTAGCCTTCCTCATTGCATCCCTGTGCTCTGACAACATTCCTATATTTCTTCCAAGTCGCCAGTCCCTTTTCCCACCTCCTCTAAACCTCCTTCTTCCATTTGAGTTTTTCCAGAAGCTCCTTGCTTATCCATGCTGGTCTCCTGCCTCCTTTGCTAGATTTTTTACTCATAGGGATGCACCAATCTTGAGCTTGGAGCAAGTGGTGCCTGAATATTAACCTGAATATTAAAGCTCTATTTGGCCTCCCTACCTTGTAGAAGGGCAAGTGCTCAAATATCTTTTCTCTTACCAATGAAAAAATCTGTTTTGTTCACCTATATTGATCACTAGCATACCAGTCTAAGGGCAAATTAAGTTTTCCTGGTAAGAAAGTCACAAGCCATTTAGAAAGTTACAGCTCAGATCAGTAACTTCAGTTTAGTCTGAAAGCAAAAGCACTGGGAAGCTGATGCATAGGGAACAGAGTGGGTGTCCTACTGAATTCCACACGTAATAATTTCTGTATTGATCTAAGGGGCAGCTCACATCCCGATTGTGTTGCAGTATATCCAGTCTTGTTTCAGAGATGTGTAACATGATAGCAAGGTCCATGTCAAGTGGGTATGTATCTTTCACCAGGTAAAACCATTCCTCAGTTTCGCTACAAGTTAAGCTTCAGACATGAAATGGTGGACTCAGTTTAGATGGTTGAAAACTCTTGCATAATTATTACTCTACTTGGATGATTTTCATAACAGTTCTTAAAAAGCTTCAAAAGTGGTTTTTATTAAAATGGTTTTTATTAAAACCATTCAGTATCAGACATTCTTGAAAAGATCTCAAGGGCTGTCAGCTTTATGTTTGGAGGACCTCTTCTGGGTCAGACAACACTCCACTACTTCTCTTTCAAAATGTTTGCAATTCCTGGAGATAAAGTTCAGCACTTTCTTGCACAGTCTGTTTCAAGAGGTATATAATGGGAATTGTCCTTCATGATTTAAAAGGAAGATTTCTCAAAACTCTTGTATGCTGTGTGGTTAGGGATTTTATGTAATATCTGCCCTAGAAATAGGGATCCTGCAAACAGAGAGTCCCTAATGCTGGGATAGCCACATGGTTTTATGTCTCCCTAGCACTAAGCACATTGCAAGTTCTTCATGTTCAGTCCTTCAGGAGTTACTTAGTGACCTGAGCAACAAACCTTACAGTCACAAGTAGTCCCACTCCAGGAAATATTGTTCTAAGGTTTTGTTCAGTAGCTAAGGACCTTAAATGCTCTGAGTCCCCAGAGCTAGGATGGTCTTGTGGGCAGATCAGCTGCCAGTGTTTTTAGTTCCAGAGAAGGCTTCCAAACATACCAGACCTCCAAAGCCAGAATTCCCAGTCATGTGGATCTGGGACTGAGAGTCTTTAAACACTCATGTAGGGCCTGCTCTGTAGGAGATGAATCTCCTGGGTCTGGAGCAGTGAGCGTGCAAGCCCTGCTCACAGAGCTGTCAGGCTCCCACCCGAGGAGCTGCGACTCTGGTCCTGGTAGCACAGGGACAGTCTGAGAGTGAACTCCCGGGAACCACAGATGCTTGATGTTCCCACAGCTGCTCAGTGACATTCACATCCTTGTCAGCATCTTTGTTAACTACGGACAACGTAATTTTCACGTATGAACACTGAAGGCATTTCAGCTGTCCTGTTCTGGCACCTCTGTATGTAACTCAGAATTTCTGGTTAGTGAGAAGTTTTGAGAATATCTTTCCTAGATTTGGATTGAAACCAGATTTCTTCCCATAGAAAGGAAATCCTGCTTCTCAGGCTGTTGTGTTTCTTACAAATTGATTGTTACAGAAGTTTGTTCATAGTTGTAAATGGGCCAGGACTTCCACTGGAATCATATTTGAAGACTCAGTCATTTCACAGTTTATGTGGTGCTGACATTTTTATGCAGAAAATGGAAAAAAAAGAGTCTTTTTTAATCTTGAGGAAGGAATAGTATGTGAAAATGCTTTGTATTTGATACCTGTATCCAGAGTCATTGTTGCTTCCCTGTCCCCTTACCTCTGCCCCCCTTACAAGGATAACTTCTGTGACTTTGTAATCTGAGAAATACAAAAAGTAAAAAGAGGTATCTGAGGATGGAGCAGACTGCAAAGATCCTTGATCACTGTTTGTCTTCCAGATAAAGCTCACTCAGATCTTGTTAAGTAAAGAACAGCAATTTTTTGACCAAGAACAGAAGGAAATTGCAGTAATGAACGTGGAGGCAGACTGTATTAATCTTAAGAAAACCTACTTCATTCACCCTTCAGTATTCAGAGATGACCCTTCTTCAGTCATCAGAGCTTGACATCAGCAAAGATTTGGCAGCAAACAGGACCCAAGACTCTGTAGCTTTTCCCACTGCTGTTTCCTTTACCATTTTCGTAAGGGTTGTTGTTATATTGGGGAAATTCCAGGATCCCTGAAGCTGGGGCAGTTTTCTGGCAGCTCCATGCCAGTCATGGGTGATAACACGCTTGATGTACACAGATTTAGAAAGGCCAAACATGATTTAGCTGGTTTGTGTGTGTTTAGGCCCAGAGGTTAAGAACATCTAGAGTGAGAGAGAACACCAGGAGCTGAGATTAAGACCTGAAAAGACAAAGCATGTGTCAGGCTGAGAATCTAAGGTAAGAAGATGGGTCAGGCAACATGCTGTAGGAGGGAAGATCAAATCCAGGAGATATGACAGATGGCAAGTAGATAATGTGGCTGGAGGCAAGGCAGGGAGTCAGGAAACCAAGGATTGCATGCTACTCTGTTGGCTCCAAAATGTAGATTGGGAAGACCAGGAACCAGTGCAGGTCACCTGCTTAGGGGCAGAATTAGGAGTGACGTGGCAGGAAGCGCACATTAAGGCTGAGATGGCAGAAGGTAGCAGGAAGATTTGGGAGGACAGCTGTAGTCAAGGGACACCTGGCACTGTCTGGAGCTGGCTGTGGTGGTTGTCTCCATAAACTGGCAGAAGGGA
This sequence comes from Buceros rhinoceros silvestris, assembly GCF_000710305.1. Classification (NCBI taxonomy): domain Eukaryota; kingdom Metazoa; phylum Chordata; class Aves; order Bucerotiformes; family Bucerotidae; genus Buceros; species Buceros rhinoceros. The sequence goes on along the minus strand of NW_010399274.1, from coordinate 4,160 downwards.
AAGATCACAGCATTTAGTCTCCCGGTCCTGTCACTGTCTGGTTAGGCCTGTCTGCAGCCAGGTTGGTCACAGCAAGTATAGCACGAGAAGTACTTCAGGAGGAACCTTGCCAGCATTAATTTAACAAAAACTTATTTTAATCCAACATGTTCAATACATTGTAGGCACGAAGAATTAAGCTCTGCCAGTGTAGCTTGTCTCATCCTTATAGTCCTCTTCCTGGGTTCAGTAAGGTGTATTACTGCAAGATGAAAAGATACATAACTGATCCAGGCAGTAGATTGAAGCTGACTAGTGTAAGTAATCTAAGTAAAGAATTAGAAGTATGTTCATCTGTGAAGTTGCTCCTTTGGACAGAGCAGGTATCATACTTGTGGTGTAGAAAGATGCATTTGAATGGATCTGGGTATCTTAACCAGTATCTTAACTTACAGCTAAGCTAAGCAGTAAAGAAACAGAACTGAGTTTCAGATGGGTTTGTATAGATTTCAGTTGCAATAATATTATGTGGCTGTTTGGCACATGGGTGATGCTTTAACTTTTGTAGCCGAGTCTCCGCTTACAGCAGTAGTTTTTTTGGTAGTCTGTAGCTGTTGTTTCCACCAGCAAAAAAAAAAAAAAAAAGTTTAAATTCATAGAACAAGTTTGATTGTGCAATCAGAGCTTTGAGAGAGGGAATGAAGAACATCATAATGTCTGTGGGTGAAGGCTGGAAGTGCAGAAGTTTGTGTGAAGTGATGCTAGTTTTATAACCAAAACAATTTTTATGAAGAGCAATTAGTCTTCAGAAAAAATGAAATGGGTTTCTAAGTGCAGATAGTTAATCCCTGAACTGGTTATTGTTGTTTATTATTTTAAAGGTCTGAACATTTGTTTGAACAGGCCTTGTAAAAGTAGTGTCCATGGGAACATTTAAAGTGTAGAGTGGAACCTTTTTGGTATGTTTTTGTTAGCATGTCAATCATAGGCAAAAAAACCCCAAGGACCTCAAGCCTCAGGATGACTCAAGAGTCATCTCTAAAGATTCCCTTGAAGTTTTGTTTCTAGGAAACAAATCAGAAGAAAAATTAACTTATGTAGGATAATGCTGTTTTATTTATAACCAGACACGGATTTTTTGTGGTTTTTTTTGTTAAATTCTGAGATATACTGGGCAGTTTTCTTCACAGAATAAAGAACGTTCTGATTTTTTCTTTAGGATTTTAGATATTTGCTTTTATAATTAGTGAAAAATTCTTTAGTATTGACCCTATGATAATGAGAAATGTTGAATCTGATGGTTTACTTTGTATTTTTGTAGGGAGATCATATTTATAAAATGGAAATTTATAAATAAAATTAATTTTAAAATTTTATGCTCTATTCCCATGGGGTCTTTATATTATCATATTTAACTCAAATTCTTCAGACATCTAAGCGTACTAGTTTTCGTTTGGAAGTTGGAAACAACACTAAATCCTCATTATTCCAGTTAAGAACAAACATACTGGTGTTGTCAATGAAAAAATAATGGTGTGTTGGCCGGGTTCCATGATCATTCCTCCAGTAGAGGCTTTTCAGACAAGATGTGTATTCACCGTATAAACAAAGTGACTCTGAGTGTACTGCTCACATTCCAGTTCTGCACAGATCGCTCTCTCAGACTTCCTGGGGAAATGGAGAAAGGTTTCTTGTGGCAGTGTATTGTTTTTCAGTCTTGTGTACTCTAGCAAATTTTATAACTAACTTTTCCCTGATGGAGTCCTGCTGCTTGTAAAAGTGGTGTAAACTGTGTGTAGCCAAGGCTGTGTTAGAATAAGAGAAGTGATAAAAATGCCAGCCTGATATTAACGGCTGCTGGGATCGAGGCAGAGTTTTGGTGTCTACTTAATTTATTAACATACATGCAGTCTGAAAGGCTATGCTGTCTTTTTAAGTTCCTCTATTTGTAATTTCATTACAGTTAATCACGCTTCTGGAAGTCTGAGGGAGTTTTTCTTCTTCTTTGCCTCTCAAAGAAACTTTTTTGGATTGTTGCCTAAGTCATAGCCCTTTGTCCTGTTAAAGCTAGTACTACTGGCTGTTTATTAGAGACTCCAGTGCAGACAGCGTAATAGTTGTAAAGGTAGGGCACTTGCTAATAAATAAAGAAACCCACATCGCAGTTTTTGTAATGCTTCAGCTGAAGTTTCCTAAAACAAAACTTACTCCATTTATTACTTTTGGCCTGTTTAAACAACACTGATATAAATATAACTTGTACAAAAGCTTGGGGGTAGGCTAACTTATTTCTTAATATAAAGACAGAAATCCAGCAGAATTTAGATCGCTCTTGTTTATAACTCTGCTGTCAAAATCGAATGCTTTTAGTCTTAGCAGGATGTATGCTCGTCCTTAGTTTCTAAACTTCCTTCCATTCGAATCCCAGTGTTTCAGCTATTATCTGGGGAGGTGGGTAACCTGACCTCTCCGTGAGCCAGCCAAATGCATGTCTTCTTCATGGCTTACACAAGGCATGTCAGTTATGCATTTTGCCACAGTTTGTAGCTTTAAACTGAGCAGCTGTTGCCTGACTGTTAGTCTGGACAAGTGCAGCGAGCAGACTTTGTGGTAGTGGAAGTACCTGCTCTTCTGGCACTTCAGGAGGAATCTAGGGTTCAATGGAAGACACGTTTGCTGGTAAGATTTGCATTTCTATGGCCCATAGTATCCTGATTATATGTAGTTGTTTTGTTTAGTTCTGGTTATATGTAGGTAATGAAAACAAAGTGATCGTTTTATTTCCAGAGTTAGAAGTAGGTTGGGCGAGGGGTTTCTAATCCAGTGTGGATCTGTAACGTCTGCATTTAATAACAGTGCTTTAAGGACACTTAAAACTGTTGCTAGGTCGAAAATGAAGTAAGGCTTTAACAACATAAAATATAAAGTCCTTCTTAGCCATAAGTGTGTATTTTCTCCTTCAGTGTGTTTGAAATGGAATGTTATATAAATTTCATGAAGTAATTTAGGTATACTTTGCATGTATTTGGTTCACGTTGCAACTATTCCAATACCAAATCATGTTGTGGGACATTCCTTTGTTTCTTCTACCAAAATAAATGGCCGTTATCTAAAATGCTGGACAAAATATGAATGTCTGATACAATACAAGTTTTTTAAAGTACTAGAACCAGGTAATTATTTTTTCCCCTGAAGTTTATAAATGACTCAAGTGTTACAAGTTAGTAAACATATGCTTGAATGTAAACCTGCTGCTTCTTTTTCTCTGGCGAGCTTTTGTTCTTGGATCTTCAGTATACAGGTTTATAACTTGTATAAATTCATGGTTTGTGGATGATTTTTTCCCTTTCTGAATAACATGAGTGCATAGCGGCATGTAAAAGCAGTGTTTTGCTATTAATTGGTCGTAAAGAAACACCTTTTGTGTCTGTGTGTGTGTGTGTAAACTGGCATGTGTAACTTGAATGAATGTTCATAATATTTTACTCTGTGAAAGGAATCTCTTTTATGTGCTAACCCTCGCATTTCCCTAATCTGGCTATTAGCTAAAGGCTATGACAAACATTCACCATTCAAAGAGATGGTATCCCATTGCAATAGAAAGATTGTATTGGTTGTCAACACCTTTATTTTCACCTCTGTGATTTCGACTGCACAGTAAAGAAATTGCCCTGATATGAAGGGTATTTGTATGAATTACAAAATAATGGTGTTTTTAATCCCTTTTACCAGTGAGTGATAAGCAATCTGAGATACCTAGTAGAATTACAAGAAATGGATGGAGAATTATTTTAATTTCAGAAATTTTAAAATTATAAATTCAGTTTAGACCCTGCCGTTGATAGGCTGTTTTGTGATTTCTTAGCTTTGCTTTGAGGTAGAATTTTCTAGAAAATATATAAAAATTTTTGTTAGTGCATGATTTATTCAGTTTTTATTTAAGGGGCTTCATGTTGACATAGTTTTCTAATGTTTGAGTATTCACTTAGGAAATAGTTGTTAAGTATATAGTGTTCAGATCTTATAGAAAAGGTATTTATCTGAGGCTGTTGCATTAGGTCTCCTCTCTCGCCTTGCCCCCCATCACCATTTCCTCTTTGCTCTGATTTTCTGGAGTAAAGCACAGATACATACCCTTTGACTTAAGTGTTGAGACAGGCAGAAGTGTCTTCCGAGAGCTT
>NW_010399273.1:102521-110518 GCF_000710305.1 Buceros rhinoceros silvestris | reverse complement strand
CCGACGGCAGCACGGCCGCCGCGGAGAGCCCCACTTTGCCAGCGTGCTCCGGTGCAGACGCGCATTTAAAGCTACGTTCCTAAGAAAACAGAGGAAGGAAATTACTTCAAGCTACAGTTAAGTGACTATTTTCACTGGTTTTGACGCTCTGAAACCAAAGATGAGTACTGAGGAAAGACAGTCGTAGTGTAAATTTCATATGGCAGAGCACTGACGAATAGTTCAGGAGTGAAGCTAATTTATAAGGGACTTTTTAAGGATCAAGTGAGTTAACACCAAATAATAAAACTGAGGCCAGCTTTATGTCCATGTCCATGGCAAGGAACTAATTCTTCCAACAAAATATTCAGAAACAGGAGTTTCCGTGTGATGATTATATTTAACAAGAACTCTACTGATCAACGTAACAGGAGGAAGAGGAAATTTATCGTAAAGGAACTGAAAAACACTAAGACAAGAGGTTTAGTTCAGTATTACATAAACCTTAAAGGGACTTAAAATAATTAAACCGCAGTGGTGCAAATTCCATCATTTTACATACCTCTGTTTTAAAAAGAGAGACTCTTTCTTAAATGGAAAACTCTACAGTGAAATGATGGACCTGACTATTAATTAACCAGTCCAGTGTGTTGAACATTTCCATTTGGTTAATCTTCTGGAAAGGAATTACTGTTTCGTTTTATTAATTCTTCTTCTCTGCTCATTACACGAAGCTTTCAGCATGTCTGCTACTGTATAGTTTATTTTTCAGTCTTTTCTTCTTCTCTGGCCTTTCCTGTTCAAGTTCTGGTCAGTAATATGGATCAGTGGTGCTTTGTTGAGCAGTTCAATGAGATTAAATCAACAATATGTTCTAAACTGCCAGGACATAAGTTAAAATTTACCTCCCTTAATCCATCTTATGTGCTTCAGAACTGTACTCCAAGAACGAAAGATATTAATTAACAGACAATACGTCTACCATTTAATTACTAAAATTTCTAAGGAAAACTCTTGCTACCTAGTATGACTTTGCTACTTCTTGTTTAATGCACAGCCTGTCCTGCCGTTCCCGCGTCGGAGACGTTCTCGTGCCACTGCTGTCACCGAGATATTTAGGGACCTATTCCATCTTTGTCTGCAGGAGTAGGAATTTGCTTATTTGTGACCAACGAAGCTCAAACTGTACTGAAATACACTTCAGAAGAAACTGATGGAGCTCAGAAACTCACACGAAGCCCCGCTGTTACAGACGGCGGCTTCCCGTGCCGAGCAGCCTGCAGTTCACGGCGCGGGAAGCTCGCCGCCTTAGCCCAGCTACACACTTCCCCTGGACAGAACACTGGCCTCAAGGAACATTTGCCTCCTTATTCCTCAGAGCACCAGATTTGTTACAGCGAAAGACAAACAGGCATTTTTAGCATTTGCAAGGTAGATTGCGTGCCCTGAAAGAGAAGCTTATTTGACCTGGATTCTGGACTTGAAATTATTCAAGCACATCCCACGGATGTTACCAGTCTCAGACACTTCCTACCAGTTACTTCACGTAAGATTACTTGAAATACTTTAAATTTTCTCTCACCTTGCTTTCTGCTGTAAAGAAACAAATTTACAATACGTTGTTTTACTGCAGCTGTTCCAGTTATCGTTAGCTGTGAGGGTTTCCAGCGGCAACACTGCCGTACTCCAACAGCGCTATTCTTACCTGTCCTAAGCTTTACAGGCAACAGCAACGGCAGAAGGACATCTGAATTATTATTTTGTGACCACAGAGAGCCTTTGATGAGATGTCTTAATGACTGCTTTTGGGTTCCCCAGTGCACACCTTAGTCTTTTAATTTGACAATGGCAAGTGAAACGTCTTTTAATTGTCTTTTACCTTGTTTCAGCATCATCATCTATTGCTTTGAACTTCTTGTCCTATTTAGACTGCCTCAATCCCACGTAGTTCTCGTATTTTACTGAGTTTTGTTTCACAGAATCTAAACATATAGGCACCTTAGAAAATTAACTCTGTCAAGGCGGAAGTCTAGCAACAGTCTTTAGAAGAAATGACACTGCTTGGCTTTAACATGACCGAGCTCTCTTTCTCCCTCCAACGCTGGATTTTGCCATGGAGCTCACTGCCTTGCACGCAGGGCTTACCTCAAACATCCACGTCTAACATTAACCCCTGATATCTGGTCTTCATAAGCACACTTCAGAAAGACAAGAGTTAAGAGAAAAAATTCAAAAGTCTGAAGCTAGCAACTACAAAAGAAATCAAGCACTATATTATTACTTCTATTGATCCTCCTGATAATCCTTTACAATATTAAAACCTATCCAAAATATTCTGATTTGTGTATGTATTATTTTAAGCTGTAGAGGGCTCGAGGTATATTTTTCATGTTAAAAAAAGTCAAATGACTATATCTGAGTATTCATTTCTTCAGTAAGTGTCCTCCTCGCTGGCCACTGCAAAGCCACTCCGGCTTTCTCACGTGCCCTTGGTGCACGTTTCTATTTAAAATCAGCACTCCTCTTGCACCAGAGCAGGGGCTGGCCCTTATCTCTGGTGGAGATTGCTGGCCCTGGACAGCGCGGTCCGTGTTTCCAATTTCCTTATATAACGAGGCTCCAGTGTCGGGAGGAAGTGGGCAGATACTGAGAAATCAGGGAGGATAAAAAGCACTAGACCCGTAACCTTTGGGGTCAGGAGGTTATGACTTCGGGGCCTAACAGTAAGGTGGAAGGATGTGTTCAGGTAGTTTTAAATTACCTTGGTTTACTGGTCTTTTCCAAGAGGAAGAGAGATAAGATCAAACGCAGATTAATATCGCGTATGAGAATATATACAGACAGTTAACACGAACAATACTACTTTTACCAACTCTAAGTAGTTTGACTCAATGTTCTGAAGTCAAAAACCATTCTCTCCCCTGCAACATAGCTGTGATTTCACAGTCAGAAGAGCTGCAGTGCTGACGAGCTACCCAGGAACTCTTTTAGCCTCTCGCAAATAATGACTAACAGAACCAGAAGATGGATTGGTATGACCATAATTTGTTTTCCAAATCCTGACAGGTGTGGGTGTACGTATGACAAACCGTCAGCAGAAAAAATAGCTTTAGCCATACACGGAGGATTGCATGCATCCGCACGTGCAGCAGAAAGGACAGGAATCCTCTCCCCGCGCATGAAGATGTGGTGAAGTCCTGGTTTTCAACTTGGATGCTAGAGTAATGACTTCATGATCATCAAAGAACTGACACCACTGGTCAGGATGGCATAAAACAAAGAAGTCATAATGTAGAATTAATGATCACATAGCACCATCAGCAACTGCACAAGGACCTTCCTGACATCGCTGTGCGGATGGCAACGGTCTTGAAGGACAGAATGTTTAATGGCTCATGGCTGACTGCTCCTGCTGGCCTTGTCGCTCCAGCTCCAAGCCGAGATTTAGTGTCCCCACTGCAAAAGGGGTGAAGTGAGTGTTTCTAATGTCCCTAATTTTGGCCACAGAAGGAGCTCGGCTGCTGCAGGTTCCGGTTTTGGTTTATTCATTTTTAACATCTGAAGAAGACACTGACATAAAGTAAAACAGAAAATGACCATGGTAATCACTGCAGAAAACAAGTCTTGTAGACTGCTAGAGAACCTTAAAGAAAAGTCCAGGGCACAGAAAAAAGTAGATAAAGGGCTTGATTTTTGTCAAACTCAAAAGGAAACATGGACTTTCAATCTGTAACAGAAAGTATCACGTTTTACATCACAAATATAACAAGAAAGAAGATGCATCTTCTTCTGAATAAAAGAGCTATGATGGTATCTGTGCGTTTGTGCGATGACTGCAATTACACCATGTGTCGCTGCAACGGTCTCCTCTGCACTGTAACACCTAAATCTGCGTTTGGGAACACTGAAAGGGGCAAACCACTCGCATTTAAGACCTTTTTCACCAAAAGTTTTCTGCACCATGCATGTGGTTGTTAAGGTTAGGATTCTCCTTTGACTTGACCAGATAAAAATGTGCTAAGAGCACAGTTACAGGTAAAAGCAAATTACAGGAATAAACGGTATCTGCCAATTAGAACTCCAAGGCATGGCCAGCAAATGTCTCTGTCTCTCCTCCTCTTGGATTTGACTATATAAAAACTCAAAAGACGTGAACGGAGCATAAATCTTCACATGATTCTTCAATCTGTCTACAAATGACCATGACATTACACATAAACTATTCGATATAACGTCTACGCTTCCCTTTTAAACAGTTAAGGAGTGTATCAGACACTGTGATAAACACAGAAAACCGAGCGTGAATACCAATAAATGCAAGCCTTCCGTCTCGGAAACTCCTCACTTATTTGATTAAGTTAGGTGAAAAACAGAGCAGTCATGCTTGTAGATTTTCTTCCTTTTTCCTTTCCTCCACTCTTTTCATTTCTAATGCGAATCGGAAGTCTACGTGGAGCAGCCTGGCTAGCCCCAGTCTAACCTCCCCATCTGGAAGGGAACTAACCAGCCTTGGGGCTACTTCCAACCCTTCCCAGCTGTTGGGTTTGGGATTTTTGTTTTTGCGGGCTTGAGAAAGCATATTTATATAAATGATTGCCATATCCTTTGCCAGCTGTTGACCCTGCTCTTGTCCCGGTTGGGGCATGTTTTTCATTTTTAGCGGCCACAGACTGGAACTGACCCTGACAGAGTTAGCACGCTATGCAAACAGCTTCACGCGTTCTTGCTGTGACAGATAAGACAATGGCTGCCCAGTGCAAGCCGTCAGACCGGTGTTTCCCTTTGGGCTAATGTCACACAGCCCCGAGCTGGAAGTAGCGGTTAGGAAAAATAAATGATGAGATTTGCAGCACTGGTGGGAGGCTTCCTGTCCCCAGCAGAAGCGCTTGTGATTTCAGATACTGCTCTTATTAGCAAAGAGGTTAACAAAAACACACGTGAAAAGGCATTTTCACTCGGCCACGTCTCACATTAGGTACCAGAAGGTTTCCTGAACTGAACTGTCAAAACATTCCTGCACTATTTCTGTAGACCTGGTTTTCCTCCCGTGGAGCGGTGAGCTGATGAACCTTCACTGAAGCCCTTGGAAAAAGCTGCAGCTAAATAATACTAACAACAAACCCAACAATAATAAATAAATACATCAATCTCAACGTACCACGCTAATAACTTTGAACTTTCAGATCAATGCATCTGGCCAGGAAAACCGCTTTCTCTGTATCCCAGAGCAGTGCCCTGGAAACACAGCCGGCACGCGAAATACACCTGGGTCCCCTGGTCACCAGTGGCTATGTGAAAGAAGAGTGTTTGATTCCAGAAGTGCTCCAGAAGTGGAAGGGGAACGTCTCAGCCAACACTCCTGAAGAACCAGCAGCTACTCACCGTGGCTGTGATCTCATTAACTAATACTGCTGCAGTTAAATGGGACACAGGCGATGAACTCCAGCCTTCTACAAGTTTCATAAGCATTATCAGGTTTTTTGATAATAAGTAGAGGTGGCATATGTGTTCTGTTTAGTATGCAGAAGAGCCTCATTTTATTCTCAATGCACAGATTTAATTAAAAATAAATTTACTGTTAACGCTTAAAGTGGTGCCAAGATTATCCAAACAGAAGGTTTATGATACTTAATAATTGATAAGAGGAGGGAACGTCACAGATTGCAACTGATTATTATTTAGTAGGTCTGTTTGCAAAGGTGAAAGCAGCATTACAGCTAGCCAAAAGGAAAGGAAAAACCCCTTTTTTTTATTGCTTGTATATTTATAAAAATCTGAATTTAACAAACACTTTCCAGAAGCAGGTGGAATGAAATCGACTACAGATCCCAACAATTTCAGCAACTACTTCAGATACTATTGAAGGTATTCAAAGTGATTCCTAAAACATCAGCTTCAGCCTAACTCCACACAAGTGGACTTTTGGGGGTGGGTTTTTTTATGGAGGTTTTTTTTTTTTTTAATATCAGCACACAGAGGAGATCAGCTTCTTTAAGGCAGTGACTCTCAGCTTGGATTTCAAAACGGCTTTGGCACAACACGCCAGAAATTTCCACAAGTGCTGAGAGAATTAACTGATGGGATCTTTGAAGCCTCTCTATCCCAGATTAACTAATGAAAAATCTGTGAAATCACAGTTCAATCTTCTTTTTTTTATGGCTAGATGTGTTTGCAATGGTCGGGCTGACAAGATGCTCCCAAGCCATCTGGCTCCTCACACAGGATTTGATTCAGAAAATTAATAGTAACACCACTGGTGTGCACATATTGCAACAATCCAGAAATCTAGTCCAGTTACACAACCGAGCGCGGAGGTTTTGTAATTCCCCCCATAGGTTACACCGATTGGAAGTGCTGACGCCAGCCTTAGAAAACATTTTCATATGACAGTGTGAGTAACGAGTGAGCAATTTCACCAAACACTAAACCTCAGGCTGCCCTGCTCTGCTCACCCCTCCGCACCCTCCGAACGGAGCCACCCCCTCAAGCGCAGGTCACTGACTCACTTTGCGAGGAAAAGCCTGACTCGGAGCACTCCTCTCAGAATGAAAAGGCAAAAAATATTTTTCTACTGTCATGTATTATGCAAATATAATATCTATTAATAATGTGGCTTTGTGCTTTTGATCAGTGCTATGTAGCATGTATCAGCCTCTGAATTAAATTATTCGCTTCAGACCATCATACTACACACGGTTACACGGACGGGCAAAAGATCATTAGAGAGGCAGACTGCAAGTTTTATTTACAAATCAGATCCTCAACATCCAAACAACAGGACTGCAGGAATTTAAAGGCAGCTTTAGAGAACTTTCTTCAGTACAATTCAGAAAATCCACGATTCTGTATGAAAAAGAAAAGCTTTTTGGCAGAAGCACTGCTTACTGGAACAGACTTGGGGTGAAAGAAACTTGTATAAATTATCTATGTTGGATAAATTGTGTATTAAAATGTTACTTTAAAGGATTATTTTAGTTTGGTTCAAGACAAACATCTTACTATATTTTACATAATTCAAAGCTTATTCCCATTAAAATTCATTAGGTCTGTGTATTCAAATCCAGCCGGTACCTCTGGAAACACCAAGCTAATGTGTTTTACTGCAACTGTAAATTTTCAGCTTCTTTAAAGGGTTCTAAACAGAGTATTTGGACGCTGCAGCAGAGATTGCCTGGCAGAGGAGACAAAAAGAGCTCTCGGGGCAACACCGTTGTGTCAAACGCATGAAAAAGATGGGAACAGAGGGAGTGGCAAACAGGTACATTAACTTCCAGAGAGCGCAGCGGTGAAGGGATGTTCAGGACCGTACACGATTCAAAACACAGTGTAATTTGTAAATACAGGGAACATTAATGGGAACAGTTTTGTCTCTCTAACAGCGCTGATGGATTTCATTACTGTGCGGTAACAAGTTGAAATAGATAGGTGAAGTCTTGTACTCCTTTTCTTGTTATGAATTTTTAAATCCCTTAAAGGTTCCAGAAATCACAGTATACGGAGTATATAATAAAAAATTACTTTGCCTTTAGAGCATTAAAAGCAAAAGCTGCTACAAAAGTCAAGGAGGTGAAAGCTCCTCGGGGAATATTCTTCTCCCTTGGAGCCCTGCAATTGCAAGATTTATGCTCTGAATAAACAAGAGACTAAGAACCCGTCCTCTGCAAACACACCAGCCAAGATATTTTGAGCAACGAGCAGCACTCGAGAGTTTTCTCTCTCAGTGCTCATTTGGAAACACCTTCAGGGGAAGTGTTTTTAGAGGGCTGCGCTTTCTCAAGAGCAGGTCCCTTCAGCGTGCCAGGCTGCACACCCAAATTACTGCCTCTGCTTCAGGTTCTACTTGATAACCTGAAAACCTGACAGAAGTGGAAAACCTTTTGTGTGTGAAAGAAAAACTTCACTTCTTTTTTATAAAAAGCCTCTTCCTCATCAGTTCTGCGTTCGGGTTTCACCCACTGCTGCTGCCGCCGATCTTTTTTATGTTGTGACGTGTTGGATTAGCCCCACTCTGCTCCTGC